>NC_079435.1:2481791-2636791 GCF_903798145.1 Danio aesculapii | reverse complement strand
TGACCTTATGTTTTTTAGGGTATGTATAAGTGCATCTCATTATCACGGTTGAGGATTTTAGTGCACAGATGTGTATAGGAGTGTACTTCACACGCCATTCATCATCATCATCTTCATCACAAACAACTTCTGCAAAACAAAATGTACAATGAGCAAATTAGCAGAATTCACAAACTGAGCATGCTCAGGGTATTTTATTTGTGATTGTTGAGTGGAGGATGAAGAAAAACAGCATCCAACAGCTGAGAAAACAGTACAACTTTATTAATAAAAATAATCTTATCATATTGATAATAGGGCGTACTGATTGTCACTTGTCAATAGATGTTTATAACTGACCCTTCACTAAGCCCCGCCCTCCTTAGTTACTGTTGCAACGCCTGTCAAGCTTTCGTGCCTAGCACGGCTTTTACAATGTGTATGCGCCGGTGTCAGACATTCCCAGGGATATAATAGTCATTTTTGGCAAACAGGTGAGGTATCTGAAAAAGCCCGACAAAAAAAGGACTGCAGTATGGATTACACGGACATATTCACAACATAATAGGCAACCGATTAGAGAATAATTGGATCTAAATTGAAGCTAGGTTAGCCTAGCCGCCTCATACGCTAACCATTCGAAAGCTTAGTTCACGCACAGCAGGAGAGGTGAGATTTACAAATAATCTATTAATAACTAATTAACCCGTGATTTCTCTATTTTTAGCCAAAAAGTCTGATAGACTAATATTGTGCAATGAAATATAACGTTACTAACCGATGAGGAAACACGCATGGGCTGAGCTTCTGCATCATTCATTCATAGAAAGAGCAGCCAGAAAGAAAACATTGATGGATTTGTGTCGAATATTATCATCAGTGACCCATAACAATGTACACCTATCACTGTTGTTACGGTTGCTGTATATTGGTAGGATTTTTGCCTCCTGTTCTCTTTCTCTCTCTCTCTCCCCCTCTCAGCCTGTCATATCCTTTAGGTCCGCCTTCGCGACAGCCGATTGGTTGGGAGACCAGTCACTCATCATTGGGTGACGTGGCGCGATCACGGCGGACGAGAGAGCGCTTTTCCTTTGATTCTGTTTTTGTGTGTGTTGCCGACATGATTTTGTTATTCGTTGTTTTCGCTTAACTTTCGTTTGGATAAAATTATTTATTATTATTTCTGCCCATTTTTGAACTACTTTGTGATTTTTGTACATCTTAATTTCGATTGTTTGTTTGTTCTTACCTGGCAAAAATCAAGAGATTGTATTGAGAGTTGACTTTGTCCTCAGAGTAAGGTGGATAGGAAGATGTCGTACGACTTCCATTCTGCAAACACGTAGTCAATCCATTGTTTAAAACACCAGGTAAGAAGTGAACGCCATTTGTGTATTTATATTTTTGTAGTTCAGTATAGGTAAGATTATGGCGCTTGGCGCTGAAGATTTTTCTTTTCTTTTTCTTTTCATGCTTCTAGCGAGGAGGGACTTCCGGTGGCGCTATGACAGAGTAAGCAGCACAAAATTGAGCTCCGTCAAAATAAAAAAACTTTAATTCCTAACACTTTAATTTAAGAAAAATCAAGACCATCGACAAAATGAGCTTGACTTCGAGGCAAAAGACGAATAATAAACACGATAATAAGAAGGAAAGGGAGGAAAAACGGAGAACGCCGAGCCCAGTTAGCATCGAGAAGGCTAACGTTAGCAACGAAATGCAGCTAGATCTAGACATGCTGGAGGTATTAAAGAAACTCTGTAAGGAAAATCAAGAAGGGAACAGCCAGACAAAGATGTGCCTAGAAAGAGTGGAACAAACAGTCTAAGACATGCTTCTAGCGAGGTAAGGGGTTTGTTTTTGAGTTAGAATTGTTTTGTTATATTTATTTCTTTGATTTTGGCTTCACTACCCTACTGAAAAAAACAGCTCAAACCAGCCTAGGCTGGTTGGCTGGTTTTAGCTGGTCGACCAGCCTGGTTTTAGAGGGGTTTTGACCATTTCCAGGCTGGTTTCCTTCCATTTCTAGCCTGGTCCTAGCTGGTCAGGCTGGAAAATGACCAGTTAAACCCAGCTTGACCAGCCAAAACCAACTATTTCCAGCTTAAACCAAGCTGGTCTAGCTGGTTTTAGCTGGATTTTTCTGGTCATTTTCCAGCTTGACCAGCTAATAGCAGGCTGGAAATGGCTGGAAACCAGCCTGGAAATGGCCAAAACCCCTCTAAAACCAGGCTGGCCAACCAGCTAAAACCAGCCAACCAGCCTAGGCTGGTTTAAGCTGGATTTTTCAGCAGGGTAGCGTCCCCTTACTCTTGACTTGCCCTAATTTTGTTTGATACTTTGTTTCATTTGCTACTTTATTATTATTATTATTATTATTATTATTATTATTATTATTATTATTATTATTGTAAATATCTTACTTTTGTAAATATTTGGGCATTCTGGTTTCACTTTCTTTGTACATTCAATCACTTTTGTTGGCAGTTTTGGTTGTTTGTGTCTTTTGCTTGAACCCAACACTTGTGAAAATACCTCACCATTTACTGTAAATGTGATTACTTTTACCCTAGACTAACATCAAAGAGGTTGTAACACCGTATGTACGTATGTTTGTGTCCTTTTTATACCATTTCTATTCTAATGTGCAGTTCAGTGGAAGAAATAAATAAATTGAAATGCAAATTAACGTATAAATAGCAGAAATGAACAGATAGATTTTCCCTACCAGCAAATATTAATCAGACACCAAATATAAAAGCAGACACCAACCTGCTATAAAGTCGTCACCAATGACTAAGTCTCTAAAAGACTGATGAAAACATCAGTGAATTGTAGTTCTAACATGGACATGAGGGATATAAATGACTGAAAAACAGCTGCGGGTGAAGTATATTGATCGCAAGTGCTCAGATTGGGATCACATCTCAGTAATGTCATTTCAAATACTCGTAGCTTGAAACAGATGCAAATATGATCGCTATTAGTATGACTACTGTAAAAAAGGCTGTAGCTGATAAGTGCAATTCTAACCTCTGTCTCTTGTCCTTTATCATGAGGCACCCCGCACACACCAGAACACGATACCTGAGCCAATGAGCGTCCGGGATCTGTGACTACACAATCTCCCCCACCCACACAGATTTTCAGATTTACTAGTGTAGCGAGACATGTAGACGGACGCTAAAGTTGGCGGGGAATAGTTCACGGACCGTTTTCATCACGGTTTGTCAGCTGTTCCCACAAGTGTTGTGCGTGAATGCAGAAGTAAGTTTACAATCCTGTAAATGACGAGAGTTGTTCTGTTCTGCGAGTAGTTATTATGGCCGGGATGTCGTGATGCCGCGATGTATATGTGTGTGTGTGCGTTAATCCATATTAAGGGTGCCAATAACCCCGTAATTAATGTTTTAAAACGTTTATATATCTGTATATCCACATATTGTGTGTATTAGAGTTCCACTTATGTTCATTAGCCAGTGTTATCTTCCTATTTGAGTGTTGAAGTGTAACCTAATCCTTGTTTTTAACAATCCGCTAGGCGCATGTGCCCTTAGAGCCTTTGTGAGTGAGGCGCTGTACAATCTGCGCTCTGTTAACAAGGTGTCAAGTTACATCTATGCATGCTAGGGTATATTGAAGTAGCAGCTTGTCACATTTTGCCCACAATCATTTGCACATTACAGTATTATCAAGCTTAATGTTTGTGCTGTGTTATTGACTGTATTTTACTATTGTGATTTGTTTGATTATCATGTATATTCATATTTCCTTTCATTGTGTTTTATATTTTAGAAAAACCACAACACAAGTGTTATAAAACCAGTCTATTGAGTGGTGACAATAAATGGGTTGTTCACACAAATGTTCATCTTCGCCTCATCTCTAATCGGATAGTCTCTGGTGGGTCAGCAATCAGAACTGGCAACTAAAAGTCTATGGTGCAGAGCTACTAAAAGCCAACCATTTTTTCAACTACTATGGCGAGGGCTTAAATGGAGCAGTGTGGAAAAAAAGATCTGTTTAGGGTAAGAGGTGTGTGAGTAATAGCCGTCAGTCTATTACTAAATGTGTCAGGAATACTGAAAACAAAACCGCTCCTTTAGCGCCCCTCACAGAGGTTGATCCACGCTAGCATTTCTCCTCTTGGGTTTTAAGTTTTGAAAAGGGAATCATTCCACCACCCTATCCAAACATTTAGGATACCGGGTGTCAGATTTGCACAGTCCAAATGCACAACGCTTTGGCTTGTTTCCCTCGCTCGAAAGCTTGATGGAGCTCCTGCACGTAGCTACGGTTTTCGGGTGTGGCTTAGCGAAGGGTCAATTGAAATGAAAAACACTGTTATATTGCAGAAAGACACAAATGAACACACACAGCACGAATAAACAATCACTCCCTACTCCCATACCCAACGCCTTCGTGTGCTTTCACCCACTGGAGGGGGTAGGCGGGTCTGTGACCAGTGCCTCCATGGCTGCAGGACCAGATGGCTGCCCGCCCTTACCAGACTATATCCACACCCCCTGTGGCAATGTTATGTCTTGTCTGTGTGTTTTTTGTGCTAGATTGCTGGGGCTTTTTTTTCTCCCTGATCTCACATTGCTCTAACTCAAGAGCAAGGTGAGAGGGTTTTTTTGCCTCTCTCTCCTGAAATGGAGAGTGACCTGTCTTCCCCTGGAATTGTGATGTTTGTGTACGGTCGGGGTGGGTTCAATTTCACTACACGAAAGTGTATGTGACGAATAAAGGCCTGATTTGACAATTGACATTTGACATGAAAGCACAACAGAAACTCACTATGAATCATGAGGAGGATCAGAGGGAGAAGAGCAAGTCTGACTGCCATCATCACCACCAACACCTACAACAATAATACAGCTGCGTTATTATGGAGCCTTTTCACATGTGCGGGTTTCTCTGCAGCAGAAGACATCATAGTTGGTAAACTCAGAGCACAGTGAATTGGGAGAGCACAACAAATCATTCTTTTACAATTATACTTGCTGGAATGATAACAGAAACACTCCTGCATGATGTTATCAAGACTTTCAGAAATGGAAAACAATAGTGTGAGTCTGATAACGGCAGCCAGAAGAGAGAATAATGTCAGATTTACTGCCCTGCCCCCATAGACACTGCATTACACACACCTCACACAAGCGGTAATTCATTTTTGTAGTTTGATGCAAAGATTATAAAAAATATACATAAATACTAGAGGTGGGCCGTTATCTGCATGTTAACATGAGACTCTTTATCGAATGATAAAAAAATATCGCTGTTAATCTATTCTCAAAGTTAGGTTGGGAGCTGTGTCTATTCTAGGCAAGCAATAGCCGCATTTCCACTATCGGGCCAGTGCGAGCCAGGGCTTTAATCGGGCCAGGCCGGGCCAATAGCCCGGGAGGTTGAGAAATGAGGCCGAAATCATGTCGCGTTTCCACTGTCGGGCTAGTTGCTCGCAACGCGTCACGCAAACACCGCCCCCAGAACGTCCCCCGAATCAAACGTCACACAACCCGTCACACAACCCGCCCACTTCAGCGGGAACAAAAAACTCAAATTATAACCACAAACACAACCTGGCATCACTACGAGAGCTGGACGATGGAGAACACCGAAGCGATTGCTTTTTTACTGTTTGTGGTCTGTTGGTGTAAGGCCAGACAGTGATCCCTGGATAAGGACATTCGAGTTCGGCGGCATTTACTTCGAACACAGATTTTGGCTGCAAGGCGAGTGAGTTGATCAAGCGCGATAGCAAAACAAATGTAAGGGAAGAAAGCATCTTGTCTCCTCTTTACCTGACAGGAAAACTCCGCCTTTGTACGTAACCCTGCCCCGAAGCCCCAGTTGGCCCTCCTTGGCCCAAGGTATTCGGCGGGCCGAAAAAGGCCGGACACTGGCCCCAAGGAAGCCCCGCTTTGGCCCGATTACGCCCCGGAAGTGATAGTGGAAACGCGACTGGCCTTGGCTCGCCCTGGCTCGCTCGCTTTAGGCCCGATAGTGGAAACGCGGCTAATGACAATAGTATCTGGATGCAGCCTTTATGACGCAAGCTAAGATTGCATCACTCAGCGATGCACTGTCAGACACAATGCACTCAATGGATTGAGTGACGTCACTTTGAGGGCTGGGGTTAGGTGAGCGCATTAAAAAGCATTGGATGCAGCTCAGATTGCACTGCAGCAGGTCTGCATCCAGACCCCTCTCAGCTATGATGACTTTCACCTTGATATTTTAGTGCGGATGTATACCTGACCGGTGAGCCGTCTGACTAAAAAGTGCCCTTCTGAATCAAATCAGCAGGATGCTTCCGCGTTTCACGATGTGTGCAGTGTTGCCAGCAGTGTTGGGCAAGCTACTTGAAAAATGTAGTGAGCTAAGCTATTAGCTACTCTACTTAAAATATAGCTGAACTACACTAAAAGCTACCCCCTGGGAAATGTAGTCCTGCTTTAGAAATAACTCCTCTCCCTCAGTCATCTTTCCATCAAGCAAGTTTCAGTTGGCGACGTCGCCAACCAGAGGTGGCAGTAACGCACCAAATATTGGCGACCACCGTAAAGGAGGAAGATGAAGAAATCGTCATTCTCGCCATCATATGGATTTACTTTCATCAGCTAGACACCGGCCTCACAGCTCTGTGAATGTCGGTGCTGTCACTTGTTGATCCGCGATCGGTAAATGTAGCTTGTGTGGATGCTACTGTGCTACTTGACTAATAAAATAGCTTCGCTACTGAAAAGCTGTTTGATTTAGAAAGTAGACTTGAAACGATGCTACTGCCCAACACTGGTTGCCAGATTGGGCGGTTTTGGGCGGCTTTGAACACGATTGTGCTGGTATTGAAAATCTGGGCAGTTTTGCAACGAAACGCCCGGCCCCCCTCCAATGTGTTATCGATACCGTCACAAACCAACCCCTCCAACTCCCCCCACACACACTTCTCATTCTTACAGATGACTGGGAGGGTTTTTTTTTGTGCATTTCGGCGAGTTTTTGATAGCTTTTGGGCTACATCTGGCAACACTGGATGAGTCTGTGTGTGTCTGTGTGTGTGGTCCTTTACTGACAGCCACGTATGTGGATCTTGTCAGAAAATGTAAAGTCCTACATGATTGTAATAGTTTGGTCGCTGTGTTTACTTCAATAAAATCACTAATATCTGCATACTCCACATGTCTTAATTCCATTTCTGTTCACTTCAGTGATGACTTAAGTCGGATTAAGGTGATCAAAATTGGCTGTTTGGAGCTGATGTAGGCTTACAGTTCAACATTCATGTTTAACTGAATACACAGTTAGTAAACACAAGTACATCTTATTGAACATCATTTATTTTCATCATCAATTATCAGAGTAGATCAGTTTCTCAAGCAGTTTGTGATGCATTTTGGAAACAGGAGATGAGCCCCTGCTCTAATGCGCCACCTGGCTAGAGCAACTCGTTCTGAAAGACTTACTTTTAGTCATTATTTGGGTAGCACACATATTCTGAATGCCTTCGGGAGAATTCAGCCATTTTAATCAAGATTAATCTAGATTAATTCCAAGATTACAGTGAGATTAATCTATGCCCACCTATAATAAATACATATAAACATACATAAGTTTAAAAAAAAGTCTAAATATTAAAACTCTCTAAGGATTTAAGATGATAGTGAACATTAAACACATTATAACAGTGTTGTGAAAAGGATCCATTGGATGTTTTGAAAGGAAAACACTCCAAAATTTCACACACCTTTTAACAAATACTTCAAAGGATCAGAAAAGGCTGCATTTATTGGATCATAAATGTAGAAAAACACGCACAATTGTTAAACATTGTTAAAATATAACTTTAATGTATTTCAGTTTCAGAATATTATTAATCTACATAAATAAATATATGAATAATCTGATCATTACCTACCGCACTGCAGGACAGCTCATCAACTGAACCAGAAGACACATGAGGAAGATTTAGAGTCTGCCAGCCTCATTTATAACCAGCACCATATCATTTCCTGTTTCTTTAAATAAACTTTTGATTATAGTCTATATATGATATAGGACATAATGTTTGTTTCTTTCAGATTTTTCAAAATCCTATACAATATTTATTTTTCCAGGTTTAATTTCCAATACAGATGTGATCATACATGTAGTTTCCAGTAAAGCAAAGCCTAAAATATAAGCATATTGCATGTAAAGTTGGACTTTGATGATGCGTAAGTTCCTTAAAAGTTATATAAATATGCTTAGACATGCAAGGAAAAGCCTACGTGGATCTGTCCAATATAGAAATCTGATATATGGTAATATATGCAATTACATATATGACATGGAAGTTATGGATTGCACATACATAATGTTGATGTAATATATGCTACAACATTTCAAGATAAAAATGGCAAAATATTATTATTGTTTCCACCATTGGAAATACAAATATGTACATATATGGTCAAATGGGATTAATAACAGATACTGTGAAGTCCCTAATATGATGATGATGATGATGATGATGATGATGACGGCTGTTTGCTTCCTGTTGCACACAAGTTGTATTTTAAGTGTCTGCATCATCTTCAGTGTTAAGAGTTGCATCACTACATGCTTTTATGCATGATCTTCTGATTTTGCATGATTGTTTTTGATTAAATTTTAATAAATTAAGCTTCATTTCAATAGTGACATAATAAAATCAATACTTTGTGCAGTTTTAATAGAATGAATTGTAATAAAATCTATAGGTATATGTTAGCACATTATTTTTAGTGCATGTGTGTGTCCAAAAACAGGAAGACGACCGAAGTTTCGCTTCTCTCTCAGAAACATCAGAGGCTTTAGATGTGAGATTTGAGTCTGGCTCACATAAACCTCCAGCACACACGGCTATTATTAATATTCAAATGAGCCTAAAATGATATTGATTAATCATATCTACCTTAAACAATGGAAAACAAACAGAGTCAGAGATTTTCACTCATTCATAGTGTTTTAAAGGGGACCTATTGGGATAAAAATCACTTTTATAAAGGGTTTAAACACAGTTGTGTGTCAGCAGTGTGTGAATATCTCCAGCCTCTAATGGTAAAAGTGAATTAATTCTATTTTATATAATCAGACTTGATCAAAACAGTCTGCAGAAACACTTTGATTGACGTTCTCCTGTTGTACGCATCATCAGAGAGGGAAAGCCCCGCCCACTAGTGCCCATCTCTCCCTCATTAGCATAAACAGCAGCCCTGAGTGAGAAGCAGCCGTCTGTCCATTAGCCATTAGAGTGTTTGAGCTGCTGAAGATAATGTCAGCATAGACTAAGAGGATTATAGATGTGGAGTTTTAGTTGAAGCGCAAATGAACAGCGACAGGAGTCTCCATAGACTGACAGAAGCATGAAGCACACATTTTTACACAGATAACATTAGTCTTGTTTTACTAATATTAACTAATATCTAATATTATTAATCTGTTGTGCGCACATTTAGTTTTTAAGTTGATGAAATAATGTATGCATGGTCTGTTTTGACACATTATTTAATATATGTGGCTAGAAAATAACTCATTATAGTTAGTTTAAGTACATTTGTTTCTGCTGGGCCATTTTCTTTTAAATCCTCAGCGTTTAGTCTTATATAAATCAGATATTTGATTCTTCATGGTCTCAGAATGTCTTAAATTTGACAGTGAAACCTGCAGAAGCCCTGTTTCTAATGTCAGAAATAATGTCACGAACAAATAACAAGAATGTTTAATAAGACACATTTTATCACACAATCTTAAAACACATCAACATATGAGACATGCGTACACTGTATTTATATACTCTAAAAATGCTGGGTTATTTACACCCAATTTTGGGTAAAATATGGACAAATCCAATAATAATAACCCTTTTTTTTTTTTAATAAATGTATCGGCCCAACTTTACTGCTAATGACTGGTAAAGGGATACAGCTGCAGATACTCACATCACTATAGCATAAATTTTGTGACGCTGTACAATAATAATTAATATTTTTACATTACTATGAGAGTTATGTATAGGGTTGGCATGGGGGCAGGTGTAATAAAATACATTATAATGGGTAATATATAATAATATCAACAATGCTTGGTGTAATTACTGTTTTTACATTACTGTGATTATTGGGTTTAGGGTTGGGATAGGGGTAGACGATAATAAAATATAATAAATGGGTAATTTAATAAAAATATAAATAATTCTCCTTAACTTCTGGCTGCAGCTGTATCTCTTCTAGCATCAGCCTTTACTCTGTAAATGTTGCAGCAGGTTTTGTCCATATTTTGATAGAGAGAGAGAGAGAGAGAGAGAGAGAGAGAGAGAGAAATGCATGATTGCAAAATAACACTATTAATGCAGAAATTCATGAAAATTTCCCACATCTTGGAAAACATTACAAAAGCAAGCTATTAACAGAAATCAGCAGAGCAAGTAAAAAAGTAGATGTGGTAATTTCCTGCTGTGACAGACTGAACCACAGTCTACGAAGACACGCTCAAGTAAATAACCACAACGAAATGCTTCTAGACTGCAGTATTGCTAAATCTGACCATGACTTCCTAAACTCAGTCAACAGTCAGGAGAAGTTAATAATGTTGAGTGTAAAGTTCCTGATGTGACTTGACATGGTTAATTCATTATAATCCTCTAAATCAAAGCTGCTGTAAATGTAATCAAGCTTCATTTTCAATCCACTTTATGATCCTGGAGCTTTGATCATGCTGTAAAGCACTGCATTATTCACCACAGCACCAGATCTGTGGAGTAAAGATCAAATATTAATGACTATTTAAGACAATTAAAAAAAAAAAACCCAAATATGATATATATCGACCGAGATTTCTTTATATGCTTATTATAGTACAGTGAAAGTACCAGTCTACTTTGCCATTCCTGTGTCCAACTTTCGACTAGTACCAACGACTATAGAATACACAAGACGTGTCACTCGTATAGTTTTGAATGAAAAGTTGCATAGCCACCAACACTCCTGTTTTTCCCCGGAGTCTCTTATATTTCAGGCCCATCTCCCGCCACCCTCCCGTTTTGTTATTTCTCCCGGAAAAATCCCGTAATCACCCCCCCAACCCCGGACCTCAGCATTTTGGTACGGTCTGAAACACCTCCCTGTCGCCAGCTTTGGTATAGTATCCGATTGCAGCAGCCACCAGAAACCCAGTCCATAGTACAGTTACTAACACCACATTAAAGTTACCAGTTCTCAACGGTGTTATTCAGACACCTCACCCCCGAACACCGGCCCAACCCCCCCACCCTGGTCTCCCGGATTTTCATGGACAAATGTTGGCAGGTTTGATGTAACGGTAAGTGAAGTTTCATAAACTAATTTCGAGAGGAGCACGTGATATGATTGAGCACGACTGGCCACTCATCTGTAATCAGTAATAATCCAATCAGAGTGATCCTAGTTTACTATAAATGGATCATTTTCTTCCTACTGCTCTATCTTCGTTTTGGAAGAATCCCCCCTTCCACCCCATCTCCTCCTTTTCCTCCCTTTTCTAAAGGGGGAGCTTTCGAGACCTACCTGATCTCGGATCTCCTGATATGCTTATCGACCGGGCGGGAGCCCTGGGCTCAAATATCTCCGAGCTCAGGGTTCTCTCCCGGGACAGCATGCCAAACCTGCTTTATACGCCAAGCATATCTAAGTGGGAACTCTTGAAATATGGCAAATGAAGTCCCGCCTATAGATTGACGTTTCTCTGCTGGAAAATCTCGGACCAGACGTGAGCTTTTATGACAGTTTTTGTGGTCAACAAAACACACTAGAATCTCAATTGTGGATTACTTCAGAAGAGCAGCGCGATCTGACAAAGCATCATCCAGAGAATGATAATGTGTAGAACGGCCATAAATGAGGTTGGTGTCGTGATCTCGTTCTTTTTGAGTACGCATGCACATAAGCTCGGGCAACCGAAGAATAGGGATGCACCGATCCCGATACCTGGATCGGATATCGGTTTGATACCGCATATTTTAGCTGCATCTGTATGGGCCAGCTGGTATCAACCCTGTCAGGATCTGTCATTTTATGAATTTAGTTTTTACATGTTATGATTTTGTTTCTCCACTAGATGTCCTCATTTCTCCCCATGTGTTTGAGTTCAGTAATTACGTGATTGTTTTCACATGTGTCCTGTTATGTCTTGTGTATTTAAGTTGTCTAGTCTCCCCTGTTTCTTTGCTTGGTTATTGTTGAAACTAGCCCTTCGTTATCGTGAGTCTTGTCCTGCTTTCTTAAAGTCTGTTTTTGTCAGAGTTCTATGCAACTTAGCCTTTTTTTCCTTTGTTTTCTGGATGCATTTCTCCTGCTCTGGTTTTTTCAGAGATATTTTGCCTGTTGGCCTTTTTGTTCCTCCGTTAACTCAGTCTTATTTTATCTCTGCATTTTTGTTCCAAATCTGGATTTTTGGTTTTTATAAATAAATCTCCCACAGTGCAAGTACCGTCTCGCTTCTGGGTTCATTATCCACCTGTGGCTGAGTGTTTAAGCACTCAGACTCTGACACTGGAGACCTGGGTTCAAACCCCGTCCCTGACAAATCAGATGCGCTATATTCTGTGTGATTTTCAAGCCAACAGAAGCCATGAAGGTAGCCTATCATAAGGCACTAGACAGTTGTCATGCAGGGCTACTATATCCCAAATGTTCTGAAGCCATTTAATAGTTTAATGTGAAGCACAGATGAATATTCACATGTTTAATGTCCAGTTCAGCGCTTCCCTCCGCTGCACCTGTCAATCATTCTCCATTCATTCACAATTTAAACTACGTGTCGTGTTTGACAACATGAAAAACTCTCCAAGACAGATTGTTCCTGTTAGTTTTAAAAATCAGTGGAGAAATCCATTTAATGTCTTCATTTTGACCTGCAACAAGGAGTTTGTTGCTGTTTCTAAATCATGTTGCGCTGTGTGTTAGATCAGCAGATCGCAATCGCAACACTAAGTAGTGAGTGTTATTAGCAGCTCCTCCAACACAATCTCACGGCAATTCGTAACTTTTTGATTTAGTGGCTAATTCGTATGAATTCGTATGATCTAATTTGTCCAATTTAGTACGATTTGCTCATCCCCCATGACGTTTGGGTTTAGGGGTGGGGTTAGGTGCCACGCCTCCTTTTTAAAATCGTACAATTTCGTACGACTGAACGATATGAATTAGCCGCTAAACTGACAAAACGTAAAATACTTACGTTGCTCGTTAGACCAGGCTGGCTCTTCACACACAAAATAGGCCTGCCTGAAACTTTAAATTATAAATGGCTCAAATAATACATCTGACAGATCCTCAACACACTGATTTCTCTCCTTTCTTCTGCTTACTTCTGAAAGTGTCCGCAGAGACCGGAGGGCTACTCGCTGTGTCTCAGCGATGCATCAAACGCTTCATTTACGCATCCGGCTGCACACACGTAACATGCTCCACTCTTTAGGATTATTCTCACTAGTTTCTGTTCTCTCATCCTTCCGACTGAGTTTAATCTTTTGAGGGGAACACTTTTAGCGGTGCGAATAGTCTGTAAAGCCTGGCTCATTGTGGTCAGAGTAGTTGATTAATAAAAGTGAAACTCACAGGTGCAATATGTATTGTCATTAACAGAAAATGATTCAGCCTAATATAGGCTACTACTGAAACTGTCAATATCTCACTGTAATTTTATTTATATTCATATTTTATTGAACAGACCAGTTTGAGTTTGACAGTGAAGCATGTAAGCGGACCTTGTTTTCAACCTCAAATCTTCTTGTTCGTTGTGTAGATAACTGACCAACAGTGATGTTTTTAGTTAGACTGTGTGTCTGTCATATACAGCAGGCCTTTAGGTCTGTTATTTTTACTAATGAAGAGATATTATTTGAGTTTAGCACTAGAACTATAGAAACTGAATTATGCTTATAAAATAAAATAAAAATAAATAAATAAATTAAAAAACGACAGTGTCGGGGTCGGATCTGTATCGGTCAATACTCAGAATTCTGGTATCAGGATCGGATCAGTTTGAAAAAAATGGTATCGTGCATCCCTACCTAAAAATATGCAGATTTTGTTTGATTTGAACTTTTAGAAACGAAACTTGGCGGCGCAGTAGGTAGTGCTGTCACCTCAGAGCAAGAAGGTCGCTGGTTCGAGCCTCGGCTGGGTCATGTGACCCCTGATGTAAGCGAATGCATTTTAAGTAATTTATTTCTCACCTGAGAGCAGAATCAGGCTGGAGTTGCTGGTTTTCATGTATGGTTGCGTATTCGATCGTCTCAGGAGCTGTGGGTTGAGGAGTTTGTCCGCCATTTGTTTTCTTGGGTAAAACGTTCACAAGTGAATCATTTTCATAGATGTGTTTGCTAGGATCTTGAATCTGGAAAAACAAGTCAGAAAGGAAAGTGTAAAACTAAATCACCTGCATGAGCCGAACACTGATGATGAATCCAGCATGTTCAACATGAGAAATCAGATACTAAAATAGATAAAGAACAACATAATGAAGCTGTAACTGAATCTTCTGACCTGATTCTGTCTGTTGTTTGACACTCCAGCCTTTTTTCTCTGGCTGCAGCACAGAGATTAACATATAAACACACATCAATATTAAATGATGATTTAATCTGTTATTTACACCAGGGTTTCTCAACCACGTTCCTGGAGGACCACCAGCACTGCATGTTTTGGATGTCTCTTTTGTCTGTCACACCCATTACAGGTCTTTTAGCCTTTGCTAATGAGCTGATGATCTGAATCAGGCGTGTTTGGTTAAGGAGACACGGAAAATGCGCAGTGCTGGTGCTCCTCCAGGAAACTGGTTGAGAAACACTGATTTAAACCAAACATATCACCTTATTAACAGGACGATGCAGATGAGAAGTAAAACTACACATGCGACTGTAATCGCAAACCTTGCATACAGGTAAGAATCCTGACGTTCTGAAATGACAGAAATCAGACACGTTGGTTACAAAAAATGCAGCAAATTATTGTATTCTGATAGAAATGACATAAAATCTGGATGAACAGTTTTATGCAGTTGAATTAAGTGTTAATGTGCTATCACTTGAATTTCAGTTCATTAACTAACATTGTTAGCATATTACACAGAGTAATTTCAGTAACACTTCAATTTAAGTCACAATTTATGCTAATAACAAACCTTTAACTAAGACTATTA
The DNA here is from genome assembly GCF_903798145.1 of Danio aesculapii. Taxonomy (NCBI): domain Eukaryota; kingdom Metazoa; phylum Chordata; class Actinopteri; order Cypriniformes; family Danionidae; genus Danio; species Danio aesculapii. The sequence goes on along the minus strand of NC_079435.1, from coordinate 2,621,608 downwards.
GCTCACTAATTATCTGCTTATTGATAGTTTGTAAGGTGAAAGTTGGGTTAGGGTTTGGGTAGGATTAGGGATGAGAACTACTGAAAAACAGAGAATATTGCAATGTTATGCAGATGATAAGCCAGCACTTAACAACATGAATTGTGATTTAAACTAAAGTGTTAGTATGATTTCTGGATGATTTTGAGCTGTTTAAATAATGAGAAAATCACCATCTTCATCACCATCATTATCATCATCATCTTCATCATCATCCTCCTCTTCACTGCTATTATCGTCACAAACAACTTCTGTAAAACAAAATTCATAATAAACAAATGAGCAGAATTGACAAACTGAAGATGATTTAAAGTGAGTGTAGGATGAAGGAAGACAAAACTGCTGAGATTGTTTTTTCTTTATTAATAAAAAAGACTCCAAATTGATAACAGCATGCTGATTAATTGTCTTTTGTTCAGTGTTGGGGTGGTTACTTTGGAAATGTAATAGATTACAGATTACAAAAATTACCCTATTTAAAATGTAATAAGTAGTGTACCTTTTCATTCATTCATTTTCTTTTCAGCTTAGTCCCTTTATTAATCTGGGGTCACCACAGCGGAAGGAACCGCCAGCTTATCCAGCATCTGTTTTATGCAGCGGATGCCCTTCCAGCTGCAACCCATCACTGGGAAACATACACAGTCTGACACTTTCTTTTCCGAGCAGACTTCAGCAGAGTCCCAAACCTTAAATCTCATACACGAAGACTTAAACAGCTTTTATATAGTCATATAGCACAGGTATTTAAGCATGTAAACGAGAGCGAGAGAGCGCAATGTCTGCCACGTAACAAATATAAACTAATATAAAACTAGTGCATTATCACGCCATGGACATGACATTAGAATGCCTAAAGGTTTAAAAAAGCCTATATATCAAAAGAAGATGGCCAAATGAGAACCTTTCTGTCATAAACTTTAGTAAATCAGCATGTCAAAAGCTGCGAACAGATTACATACATGAATAGAGAAAAGAGCACTCTTTAATTATCAGCTGTTAGTCAGCGCCCGCTCTTTTTTTCCTGGTCATTGCGCCTTTGCCGTTTGCTGTGTAATGGCTCGTTTCCACTGACTGGTACGGTACGGTTCGGTTTGGTACGGGTCACCTTTATCAGGCTTGCGTTTCCACTAACAAGGGTACCCTTTGGTGGGCGTGGTGTATGACAAAGTTGACGTCATTCTCGCTGGAGGAAATGTCTACAATAAAGCTGTACAGGTCGCTCACATATCATATGAGAAGCTCTTCTCACAAAACAGATGCTTTACACATAAATACTCGTGTAGAAATGTTTATTACTAACTTTTCTATGAACATGAGTTGATTATAACTGCAGATCAATGACAGTGCGAAACAGCCTACTGTAACGTCTGTAATTATATTAAATAACTAAATAAATGAACATTTATAAACACATACAGCCCCTTACAGTCTCTGATATGTTCCCAACTACAGAAGAACTACATATAGCAGACATTTCGTCAGTATTTAGGTTCAAAAACAACACACAACATATAGCCTACAGTCAGTGTAAACCTCTCATCTGTGTCTGTAATCTTCAGCAGCACATGTAGCCTCTGTTAGACAGTAATTCCCTCATTCCCGGTTCATATTAGTCCTAAATGTGAAGATAATAAGTTAGTTATACATGGCATTTTGTTCACGTTTGCTGAATAATAATGTGCTCCTTTTTTCCGGCTTCTCCTTTGTTTCTTCACGCTTCACTCTCGCGTTTGTCAGTGTCTGACAGGATCGGGTTTCAAAAGCACGTCAATAATCAAGCACAGGTTATTATCATCAGCTTAAGAAGTTTGTTATTTCAGATATAATGTTAGACGCGCGGCGAGCGCAAGGAAGAAAGCGAAACCGCTCGAGCTTCAGACTGGCTCATAAAAAAAACTACGAGGCACAGGGTAGATTCTGCTCTACTCCATGCCTTTGTGGCTGTTCATCAAGACGACGAGGTTTGTTTGAGCCCAGATCGACCATGGCTCGTTATTATATGTATTTATAATTCCGCTAAAATCTCTCGCTGTGCATTTAAACATGGCGGGTTTTTTGTTTTCATTCTGGCTTGTTGCGTAGGTGAATGACGTATCTCTGTAAACCAATAGCGTTCAGCTGCGCGTGTGGCTCCGCCTTTTGGTACCCTTTCTCGTGTTTGGTACCCTTTCGAAAGGGTGCCGAAAAAGTGGTACGGTTCGGTTCGGTGCGCCTTTTGACAGTGGAAACGGCCATAAAAGCGTACCAAACCGAACCGTACCGTACCACTCAGTGGAAACGGGCCATAAATGCAGACGATCGGATACGAGTCACTTTTAAAAGATGATGTAAGCAGGTCATCAAAAAAATCTGATACAGTCACAAAATTGGAATTGACCATAAAAATCTGCAGTGTAAATGAAGCCTTTGATTACTTTTAAGTTTCTAATGGATATTTTCAACTAAATCCTTTTCAAGCATTTATACCAAGCAGGTGTGAGCTTACTGTGGCTCAGTTCACTGTTAGAATTTCAACATCTTTCATCACTTGAATTAAGATTATATTAATTTAATTTTGAAGTACAGCCACCACAAAACCAGACCTTATCACAAAAAAAATACTTACTGTTGTTACTAAATCAACGTTTTATTTTACAGGGTGATTTTTGAGGCATTTGCAATAAAAATACATTTAAGCTATTTTTGCCATTTTCATTTGTAAATCGAAGTAGCTTAAATCCAAGTCAATCATATCTTATGATCAATAAATCTGTCAATGAAACATATGAGGCATAACTGTTCAGTTCAGTTATTTACTGTAAATAATATGCTGAATCAAACAGAAACAAATTATAATATATATATATATAAAACTTCAGCCTTTACTACAGTAAACTATGGCCCAATCCCAATTCTACCCCTTAGCGCTTCCCCTTACCCCTACCGCTCGTTTTGCGCGTGCACGCCAAGGGGTAGGGGTGTCCCAATTCTCTTTAGCTTGAAGGCGTAGGGCTAAGGGGAAGGGATGAATTGCCCTTTGAATTGCCCTGAGCCCTTTGAACGGAGATTTTTCAGGACCACACTCGAAACCAAGGGGTCAGAAAATTTCCCAGAATACTCAACCACAACGACAGTATTGGTGAACCCGGAAGTAAGGAGATCCACAAATTAGTATTTTTTTGTCATTATTACGAATTTTTACAACAAACAAACACATGTTTTATTATATTCATAACCGTGTTTTATTTTTTACCGTCATGCTTTTAAAAAACGCTAAAAAAATTAAATTGCGCGATCTATAATCCATAATCATAACTCCTGTACAGCAGTCCCACAACATTCTGACACTCGATGACACTCGAATACCCTGTTAGTAATGTCTAGTGGCTGTAAATGAGCTGTTTACAGTGTCTGCTATAATGTTAGTGTTGTTTTGTGTGTTTACATTGATGAATATGGCCACTGTGTAAATACACAGTACAGTTATGATCTTATTGCCACATTAGACCGTCATGATAACATAATATATGCCTTCATTAATCTCCTGAAGATAAACACTAAAAAAACAACACAACTAGAATAACTACAGCAGTCGAGATCGTCTGATCTCATATGAAGCAAGAGATCGCGATGGCGATGACGTGTGCAGGTGCTGTAGTGCTGTCCCAATTCTTAGGGGTAAATTTTGAAGCCCCTCCCCTTCACACTCGGTTGTAAGGGCCAAGGGAAGGGGTACAAAAATAGAATTGGGATTGGGCCTATAGACCTCCTCTCCCTCAGTCATCTTTCCATCAAGCAAATTTCTCATGTTAGCCTAATTGGTTGGCGACGTTACCGACCAGAGCGAGACCAGAGCGAGGCAGTAACGCACCGAAAAGTTTTTTGTCGACCACCGTAAAGGAAGAAGATGAAGAAATCGTCATTCTCGCCATCATATGGATTTACTTTCATAGACAGCGGCCTCACAGCTCTGTGAATGTCAGTGCTGTCATTTATTGATCCGCGATCGGTAAATGTAGCTTGTGTGGACGCTACTGCGCTACTTGACTAATAAAATAGCTTCGCTACTGAAAAGCTTTATAAAGTTGCGACGTTACCGACATGCTACTGAGAAATGTAGCTATAGCATCACAGCACCACTTTAATAAATGGCCTTAGAAGGCATCATGCATATCAAAAACAGGCAATGCACATTTCCCAGATTTTTCAAGAATATTTTTAGATGTCACCCCATTTGTGATCTTTAACATTTTCATAAGTAACAGTAATTTAATTACGTTTTTTTTCAGTAACTGTAACGAACTACGGTTACTTTTATTTTGTAATTAAATTACATAACTTCGTTAAATGTAACTAGTTACTTCCCAACACTGTATATGTATATAATTTAATTTACATTAACAACACTGTTATATTGCAGAAAGACACCAATGAAAACACAACAGACACTCACTGTGAATCATGAGGAAGATGATCAGAGGAAAAAGAGCAATTCTGACTGACATCATCATCACCACGGCAACACCTACAATAACAATACAACGGCTTTATTATTGGATTAAAAAAAAAAAACACTCCAAAATGTCACACACTCCTTAATCAAAAATGCTTTCAAAGGATCTCAAAAGGCTGCATTTATTTGATCATAAATGAATGTAAAACATTTAAATTAAACTAAAATAATAATACAATATAAAGTAAATGTAATTTAGTTCATTTTTGTTATAAAAACTTGTATATTAAAGTTGATTTAAAGCAAAACAGGCTTCTTTTGAAAACATTAACATTAACACTGATAGTGTACGCTTCTTTATAAATAAATATATGAATAATCTGATCATTACCCACCGCACTGCAGGACAGCTCATCAACTGAACCAGAAGACACATGAGGAAGATGTAGAGTCTGTCAGCCTCATTTATAACCAGCACCGCATCATTTCCTGTTTTTATATATACACTTTTAATTATAGTCTCTCTCTCTCTCATTCATTTTCCGTCACCTTATTTATCAGGGGTCGCCACAGCAGAATGAACCGCCAACTATTCCAGCATACATTTACGCGGTGGATGCCCTTCCAGCCACAACCCAGTACTGGGAAACACCCATACTCACTCATTCACACACACACACACACACACTCTCATACACTACGGTCAATTTAGTTCATCAATTCCCCTATAGTGCATATGTTTGTGAAACCGGAGCACCCGGAGGAAACCCACGCCAACACAGGGAGAATATGCAAACTCCACACAGAAACGCCAACTGACCCAGCCGGGACTCGAACCAGAGACCTTCTTGCTGTGAGGCGACAGTGCTGACCAATTTCAAAATGATTACATCTAAGCTGATGACGCATGCTGGGATAAATACAAGTAAAAAAAACAGTGTACCCTAAACCTTAATATACAGATGTATAATTATCCTACCTACACGGAGGACCTACAGGGATCTGTCCCATATAGATTTCTGATATATGAAAATATGACGTACAGGTTCATGTTTGGATTGCACATATATTAAATATGTGTCATATATGCGACATATAGTTAGTATTTGTACATATGCACATATTTGCAAATCCAAAGGTTGAACATATGTTCGAATATATTAGTCTTCATATATGACCATATGTCAGATTTCTGTGTGGAATTATTTACAGATTCTGTGTAATCCCCAATATGATGACGATGATGATGATGATGATGATGACGGCTGTTTGCTTCCTGTTGCAGAAATCAGTCATACTGTATTTTAAGTGTCTGCATCATCTTCAGTGTTTAGAGTTGCATCACTACATGCGTTTATGCATGATCTTCTGATTTTGCATGATTGTTTTTGATTTAATTTAATAAATTAAGCTTCATTTCAATAGTGACAAACTAAAATCAATACTTTGTGCAGTTTTAATAGAATGAATTGTAATAAAATCTATTATTAAATGCGAGCACATTATTTTTAGTGCATGTGTGTGTCCAGAAAGAGGAAGACGGCCGAAGTTTCGCTTCTCTCTTAGAAACAGTGTTTAGGTGTGAGATTTCAGTCTGACTGAAACAATCTCCAGCCCACACGGCTATTATTAATACTTAAATGAGCCTAAAATGATATTAATTAATCATATCTACCTTAAACAATAGAAAAACATCAGACAAACAAGTGGTCTCAGGTAAACCTTTCTCCAGTGTTGGGCAAGCTACTTGAAAAATGTAATGAGCTAAGCTATTAGCTACTCTACTTAAAATATATCTGAACTACACTAAAAGCTACCCCCTGGGAAATGTAGCAGGCTAAGCTAAAAGCTACATGGCAAAAGTAGCTCAGCTACATCTAAGCTATTTTTACAATTTTCATTTTTAAATCGAAGCAACTTAAATCCAAGTTAATCATATCTTAGAGATCAATAAAACTGTCAATGAAACAGATGAGGCAGAATTGATCAGTTCAGTTATTTACTGGAAATAATATGCTGAACTAAACAGAAACACATTATAGTATATCACAGCTAAAACAAAAACCCAATAAAACCAGCTGTTACACATTTACAATACTATAGTCATTTATAGTAAAGGGAAATATTTTGGAATAAGCATTATATTGTGCGTGCATATATATATATATATTGCGTCTAATGTGTACTTCTCGAGATATGGTCACAAAAATCCTGCTTCAGAAATAACTCCTCTCCCTCAGTCATCTTTCCATCAAACAAGTTTCAGTTGGTGACGTCGCTAACCAGAGGTGGCAGTAACGCACCGAAAATGTTGTTGTCGAACACCGTAAGGGAGGAAGAAGAAGAAATCGTCATTCTCGCCATCATATGGATTTACTTTCATCAGCTGGACACCGGCCTCACAGCTCTGTGAATGTCGGTGCTGTCACTTATTGATCCGCGATCGGTAAATGTAGCTTGTGTGGACGCTACTGCGCTACTTGACTAATAAAATATCTTCGCTACTGAAAAGCTGTTTGATTTAGAAAGTAGCGACGCTACCGCCACGCTACTGAGAAATGTAGTTAAGCTAGTAGCATCACTACTTGTAGCGACGCTACTGCCCAACACTGCCTTTCTCACTTTTGGAACAACAAAAAGGTTGTTGTGCTGTTTAATATATGATTAAATCTGTTACCTTCTCCAGGAGCGATCGAAAACACGTCCTACATTCTCAACACGCGATAGCGCCCCCCCCATTTCTCACTTTTTATCATCTAAAAGAGGTTTGAGTGTTCAGACTAAAATCTGTAGAGATCTCTCTAGATCTGTTCGTGAATTATTCTGACAATAAAAAGCATAGTAAATGCAAATACCTCATTTTAATATGAACCCAGAGCCATACCTGGCAACATTCGGATCATAAAATCCGGGAGATTTTATCCGGGGGTGCGCCAGTGGCGTAGTGCAAAATGCGGGGGCCCCCCTGCAGGGACTGCTTGCTGAAATCACGCTAAGTGGGGTTGGGGGGGCTGACGGAATTCAGGGAGTTTTCCGGGAGACAGAGCAATACGGGAGGTGGGCGGGAGATGGATCTGAAATACGGGAGACTCTCGGGAAAAACGGGAGAGTTGGCAGGGCTGAAAATAAACACTAATGGTGGCTGACCAGACAAGAGAGGAAACTGACAACAGCCAATCAGAGTCAGCGATTTTCACTCATTCATAGTGTTTTAAAGGGGACCTATTGTGATAAAAATCACTTTTATAAAGGGTTTAAACACAGTTGTGTGTCAGAAGTGTGTGAATATCTCCAGCCTCTAATGGTAAAAGTGAATTAATTCTATTTTATATAATCAAACTTGATCAAAACAGTCTGCAGAAACACTTTGATTGACATTCTCCTGTTGTACGTGTCATCAGAGAGGGAAAGCTCCGCCCACTAGTGCCCATCTCTCCCTCATTAGCATAAACAGCAGCCCTGAGTGAGAAGCAGCCGTCTGTTCATTAGCCATTAAAGTGTTTGAGCTGCTGAAGATAATGTCAGCATAGACTAAGATGATTATAAACGTCATGTACTTTGAGACTGCACTACTCTCAGTCAAAGCAGGTTCTAAATCATCCATTCTGCTTTTACTGGACCTGTCTGCTGCTTTTGATACAGTGAATCACCAGATTCTACTGTCCACCCTCCTCTCAATGGGCATCACTGCTCTGCTGGTTGGAGACTGACCTCATTGGCAGATCATTGAGAGTTGTATTTCACATTTGTATTCCGCTATCATCCTGTAAAGGTATTTTCCTGTATTTCTCCTGTATTTTCAATCTCTCTATGAAGGGTGGCAATTTAAAGAGCCAATCCTACCTATATGCAACCAATACCGCCGAACCACCAGGGGACGCCCTTTCTTTCCATTACAGGTGCAGTTGCGCCTCATATGCAGTCCTCAAAACAGTCATATAGCGGTGCGTGACTGTCAGCTGACGTGCTCCATCGTGATAAATAGACGCCGTTTACCAAATGGATTCTGTACACTTGATTTGAAGCAGAGCTTTGAGTGCATGTTACACAGGCGTATACACATAATTAATAATAATAACATCTAAAGATGTCGGTCTTGGTGGGTTTTCTTTCAAACACAACCTATTTTGTCCTAAATGAGCATAAAAAGTTATGGGCATACCCCTCATTTTCACATCCCAATGTTGACAGGTATGCACTGGAGTACCTCTGGGATCTGTTCTGGGTCCCCTATTATTCTTTATTTACACCACATCTCTGGGAGTCATCATCCAATCGCATGGTTTCTCTCATCATTGCTATGCTGATGACACACAGCTCAATCTTTCATCTCATGATGACCCCATGTAGCTGCAAGAATCCTACACTGCCTGCAGGATATCTCGACTTGGATGAAAGACCACCGCCTACTGCTTAACCTGGCAATAACTGTATTCCCTGCAACATCACTCATACAGCACGACTTCTCAATCCAGCTGGGATCATCCACCAATTACCCCATGTAGACTAAACTGAATATCTGATATATTATCTATAAATAATTGAAGTAATATGCCTTTAAATAAATACCTTCTATTGTTTTGTTTTAAGATGTACACTAGTAATGTGCTTTTTCTAATGGATTTTTATAAAAGCTGCTTAAATGCCCCTAATTTAACTATAAACCCTGTCTTAAAATAATCTGTTTGTGAAACTGTGCCTATATATTCAGAACAACAAACTACTGTAGGCTACTACTCTACATAGTCTTCAATATTATCAAAGATGTCTTCTGTGATAGTTTATATTATATTGTTTATGTGTTTGTTTTATTCAGCAGAGGAATAAAGCACATTGTATTCTTTACATTGTACCGAGCAAATGTCCACAGAAGCATATACAGTTGAAGTCAGAATTATTAGCCCCCCTTTGAATATTTTTTTCTCTCTTAAATATTTCCCAAATGATGTTTAACAGAGCAAGGAAATTTTCACAGTATGCCTGATAATATTTTTTCTTCTGGACAAAGTTTTATTTGTTTTATTTTGGCTAGAATAAAAGCAGTTTTTAATTTTTTAAACACCATTTTAAGGTCAATATTATTAGCCCCTTTCAGCTACATATTTTTTCGAGTCTACAGAACAAACCATCATTATACAATAACTTGCCTAATTACCCTAACCTGCCTAGTTAACATAATTAACCTAGTTAAGCCTTTAAATGTCTTGAACAATATCTAGTCTAATAATATTTACTGTCATCATGACAAAGAGAAAATAAATCAGTTATTAGAGATGAGTTATTAAAACTATTATGTTCAGAAATGTGTTGCAGAAATCTGCTCTCCGTTAAACAGAAATTGAGGAAAAAAATAAACGGGGGGGCTAATAATGCTGACTTCAACTGTACATACACCAGTCATTTTTGATTTTGTGGAGACATCTTTTGCTCATAAAACATATAATGAAATATTTTGAAAATGTAAAAATGCAGATTGTTTCTTGTGAGTGTTGGGTTTACAGGAAGAGAGAGGAAATATATAGTGGAAACACACCACTACATGACCGAAAACTGGAGAAAAGCTCAGAGAACAGGCAAATAGCGCGCCCTAGTGGACCACTTGGGTAAGGACATCACCTTGGTGTCTGTTATTTTTATCCATCCTGATCTGGGACAAGATAGATAACGCTTGGCCTCTTAATACTACATAAAAATAATGTTTTTTAAAGTCATTTAATAACGATAACTAAAACAATATATATATATATATATATATATATATATATATATATATATATATATATATATATATATATATATATATATATATTTCCCCTGGCATCACGGATAAAGATCAAATAAATGGCTACGATTTTTCTTTTCTTTCTTTTTTTTGTTTAAATATCTTCCTTTGTGGTCAACTTTAAAATAAATAAATAAATAAATAAAATCTTGACTACATGAAACAAAACCAGAACGAGTAAATTAATGTTCAATGTTGCTCATAGGGTAAACTATTTGCTGCGTCCTAAATCGCATACTTATACTACACACTAAAAGTATGCACTGTTTCGTGAAGGAAAATTACACACTTTTGAGTGTGTTAACAGAAGAGGAGTATGCAAGCTTTTGGAACATACTACTTCCTCGTTAACAGATCGTTGTGTTGTTAGTTATGAGCCCTGTCAATCATCCACAAATCATCCACATTTCTTTCATATTTAATTCCCTACCTTATTGAAGAAGCAGTAGCAGCTGGTTAATCTCCCATTCACGAGTCTTTCATGCAGAGAAATCTCCTCAGGTGTTTGGATAATTCTGCATTCAGACGGTAATGTCCAAACACGTCTTCAAATAAGTTCAGTATTGTTGTTGCAGAAGAATTATAACACAGAAAACGCGATTAAAACATGTTCCAGTGGGCGAGATATTAATTAACAGTCACAAACATCTTTACTGAAGCCTTTCTACTTGACGGTTGGTGTCGCGCATCCATCATGTTTGTAGTTTGTTTACACTTTTCACCCGCGTTTGTAGTTCTAAATCGAATTCATGTCCTACGCGCAATGTATTGTGGGCAATATCAGCGGTTAGAGTATGGACGCTTCTCCACAGTTTTTACCGGAAATATTAAACCATACGGGAACCTTTGGCATACTTCAACATACAACGATTTGGGACATACTAATTCTACTTTCAAACACTATTTAGGGCGGATAGTATGCGAATTGGGACGCAGCATATCTCTCTAAACGCGCGATTGGTCTGTTACTGCACATGCGCAGTCGAGTTTTCTCCGCATCAGGTCGCAGCGTTACTCAGCAACATTAAATAGGCACAAATGTTTGTGAACAAATTATCTCCAGTGTTTTACAGGTTTACTACATGTACAGAAACACGAGGAGCGTCTCAACATGGCGTCATCGACTTTGATGAGGTAAACTGTAGGTTACTGCCAAGATTATCAAGGTATTTATAGGACAAAACTATTTACAAATCCAGAATTGAAAGAATTTACTGTGATTCTGATTTAAACATACACTTCTACAGGGTATTCACAGGCTCTTACATTTCAAAACAACATTTTAGGCCTTAAAAGGTCTTAAATTCAATTAAATATTGTCTTGTAGGTCTTAAATACGTCTTAAATTTGTTCATGTAAAGCTATCCAATCGGTCCAACACACATCCAGTCACCTACATCTCAATAAACTTCAATAATGAAAACTATATTCATAACTCATATTATTAATCTGTTGTGCGCACATTTAGTTTTTAAGTTGTTGAAAAAATGTATGCATGGTCTGTTTTGACACATTATTTAATATATGTGGCTAAGAAATAACTCATTAAAGTTAGTTTAAGTACATTTGTTTGTTTCTGCTGGGCCATTTTCTTTTAAATCCTCAGCGTTTAGTCTTATATAAATCAGACATTTGATTCTTCATGGTCTCAAAATGTCTTAAATGTGACTTGGTGAAACCTGCAGAAGCCCTGTTTCTAATGTCAGAAATAATGTCACGAACAAATAACAAGAATGTTTAACAAGAAACATTTTATTACACAATCTTAAAACACATCAACATATGAGACATGCGTACACTGTATTTATATACTCTAAAAATGCTGGGTTATTTATACCCAATTTTGGGTGAAACATGGACAAATCCAATAATGGCTTATTTAAAAAAAAAAAATAAATGTATCGGCCCAACTTTACAGGTAAAGTCTAAAAGGGATACAGCTGTAGATACTCACATCACTATAGCATAAATTTTGTGACACTATACAATAATAATTAATATTTTTACATTACTATGAGAGTTATGTTTAGGGTTAGCATGGGGGCAGGTGTAATAAAATACAATATAATTCATTCATTCATTTTCTTTTCAGCTAAGTGCCTTTATTAATCTGGGGTCTCCACAGTGGAAATAACCGCCAACTTATCCAGCATAGGGGAGAGCAGGGCACAAAGTAACACTTTTTGGTTTTGGTCAAATGATGAACAAAGTTATGGGGTTAGACAAACCATATATTTTTTTTACCAATAACACACAAGCCTCTCCTACAAATGAGCACTGGAATTATGATCGCCGGACCTATGGTTTCTGTGAAGTATTGCCAGGAGTAAAGATGTTACTATTTACCCCACCTGCAGAGCAAGTCGTAACAGTCAGGGGGTTAGTTGTAACACATGCATATAAAGGCAGATTTCACACAATTAATTTAAATTAAGTTTACTTTAAATTGTAGCTATATTTCCTCAGTAATTTTTAATACAGTATGTTTATGTATTTATTTGTTTATTGGATAAACACATTTGAATCTGTTTGCATTATTATCTATTATTATATTGTTATTGTTAGCAATAAAATATATATATTTTCTATTAAAAAAACATTTTTATTATAAAGTTCTCAACGTTACACTCAAAATTTAAACATTATTGTGTTAATAAAATAAAATATAATAAATGGGTAATTTAATAAAAATAATTCTCCTTAACTTCCGGCTGCAGCTGTATCTCTTCTAGCATCAGCCTTTATTCTGTAAATGTTGCAGCAGGTTTTGTCCATATTTTGACAGAGAGAGAGAGAGAGAGAGAAATGCATGATTGCAAAATAACACTATTAATGCAGCAATTCATGACAATTTCCCACATCTTGGAAAACATTACAAAGCAAGCTATTAACAGAAATCAGCAGAGCAAGTAAAAAAGTAGATGTGGTAATTTCCTGCTGTGACACACTGAACCACAGTCTACGAAGACACGCTCATGTAAATAACCACAACGAAATGCTTCTAGACTGCAGTATTGCTAAATCAAAAGACAGGAGAAGTTAATAAAGTTGAGTGTAAAGTTCCTGATGTGACTTGACATGGTTAATTCATTATAATCCTCTAAATCAAAGCTGCTGTAAATGTAATCAAGCTTCATTTTCAATCCACTTTATGATCCCGGAGCTTTGATCATGCTGTAAAGCGCTGCATTATTCACCACAACACCAGATCTGTGGAGTAAAGCTCAAATATTAATGACCATTTAAGACAGTTAAAACCAGAGTGCTTTGGGTTTTTATGGGCGATGCTGATATCAGGGATTAAAAAATACCGATAACGATATATCGGCCGATATTTCTTTATATGCATGTTATAGCACAGTAAAAGTACCCATCAAAAGATCCAACCCAGGCTCATTCTGAGAACGTAGTCCCGTGGACGTTTCTGGAGGCCGTTAAATATGTAGCCGGGGGTACGTACGGCTGCATTGAATTTTTTTAAGCAAACGCTGCGGGGCGGTGTGACGCCGTTCCTTTCGGCGCTTGCCGGCCGGCCAGCCGGCCGCTCGCCTCCGTGTGGAGGGCTTTCCTGCTGCAACCAGTTTGTCCAGTTAGCTCTTCGTGTACTCTGGCGGACTCGAGACGCAGTGAGGGGCTGACCAAGACGACGACGACCGGGTTCGAGTCCGGGGAAGAGCGGTTCCAGAAATCAGGTAAGAAAACAAAAACAAAAAATGAAGCGTACAAGTTCGTCACAGGGTGAGAATGTGGTCAAAATCTGAAAACGTGGTAAAAATTAGACGGCTTTTGTGAATCGTCGTTGGTTGGGTTTAGGGATGGAGGAGGGTGGGTCAGCCGATTGGCCGGTCACACGGTCAATCATCCTGTCATCCAGGCAGATAGGCGGAAGGTCGTTCGACAGCGCCCTCTAGCGGGTTTACGCGAGAACGGCGCGGGAAAAAGAGCGCACAGCGGCCTCTCGCGGATTCGCGAAAACAAAAACTGCAAAAATACGTACCTCCCAGGACGTATTTCACGGTCTCCAGAAACGTCCCCGGGACTACGTTCTCAGATTGAGCCTGGGTTGAAAAGAACACTATATAGAAAACAGTGTAAACAAACACATTTTTGCATTGTTTGTTCAAATGTAAAAATCTGAAATGAAGAAATAATAATAATGAAAAATAAACTGATATTTAGGAGTGTTATACAACAACTTCATGGGCTTAATTGTATTTAATGGGCATCTTAATTGGATTACTTTAGCAATCAGAATGGTAATAAACGAAACCATGAATCTTATACAATTGAACAACTTGTTTAAAAATGTTATATGTTATAAATATTAATGACCATTATTAATGAAAAGCTGATATCAGAATTATAATAAATGAAATGAATCTTATACAATTTTACAACTTGTTTAAAAAATGTAAACAAAGTGACTAAAAACAAACCAATAAAACTACGTTAAGCAGGACTCAAATAGGCTGATCAGCGGCAATATATTGGCCGATAACATTGGCAAAGTTATATATTGATCGAGCCCTAAAAGAAATACTTGGTGTAAATGTTTTAATATCATGTAAGCCAGGGATTCTCAACCGGTGGGCCACGGCCTACTAAAGAGCCTCAGCAATCCTGCAGGTGGGCCGCGAGATTAAAATCACAATATTATACTGTAATATTTTGATTTAATTATAAATATGCTATATTAAAATGGTTGAAGTAATGCACTTTTTTCTGTTCCGTGATCACTTCAAACACAGTGCAAAAATAGCCTCATGATCGCGTCTGCGACCTGTACACTTAAGCAGGGCCGGGTTAACCAATGGGCATTATAGGCACAGGCCCAGGGGCCCATGTGCACTTGGGGCCCCTGCGAGGGGGGAAAAAATGCAGATTTTAGAGTGTCTATTTAGGCTAAGTGCAAATAGTGCACCTCGTTGGAATAAGCTAGTTAAGCAATTCACGCCTATCACCGTTTTATTGACAGAGTCAACAGAACTAAAGAGCGCAATAGATAGCAGCGTGAGTGGCGTAGCTCGTAAAGCGCATGGCAACATGTTTTGACGTAATCGATCATGAACCCGGTTTTGAATCCAGCGTTTGATGAATACGTTTTTCTTTTTTCTCCAACTATATATCAGATTTTGCCTACTCTTCATCACGAGGAAGACAAGTAGGAAGCATTAATAAGTGTGTGTATTATGGAGGACTCCGATTCATAGAACTGGATTGGAGAGGTGCTATATCCAAATCATATGCATTTTAAGTTTGTAGAAGTTTTACATTAAAAATACCCTTGAATATATGTTTTTAGTACTGCTTCATTGAATTTGAACAAGTAAATTAAAATCCATTAATTTCACCAGTTGTATTAGAATATTTATCAAAGTATGCTTTAAAAACAAGTTAAATCTTTGTAGACTAGAAATATATGTACTGTATATTATTTATTTAAAAATGCTGGCAATACATTATATATTAATTTTATTTAAAAAATATTATATTAATCTTATTTTTTAATTCAACAATAGGGGTGCGGTCAGGTAGGGGGGGCTACAAGGCATTGTGCCCAGGGGCCTCTGAATTCTTAATCCGGGCCTGCACTGAAGTCTGTTCATTTACAAACTATGCATGAAGTGAAAGTGTTTCTTTGAGTGTTTTTGTGTGAAAAATGTATTATATATCCAAATTAATGTCCTGTGAATGTTTTATAACAGACGCGTGCCCATACAGGAGGATCTAGCGAGGCTCAGTGGTGTTTCTGCCATAGACTGTAAAATAAATTTGCATATGAGCTTCAGATGGGCTCTGGTGGAGCTGTTCACTGTTCCTATCAGTGATCTCCCAATGATATCCAGCCGCAAACCCAGCCGCCATCAGATCCGCATCCGCATTTTACGCAAACATTTTAGGGAAAATGCCAGACTTTCAAAAGGAGGGCGATAAAGTGAAAAAGGTTGAGAACCCCTGATGTAAGCGAATGTGTTTTAAGTCATTTATTTTCTCACCTGAGAGCAGAATCAGGCTGGAGTTGCTGGTTTTCATGTATAGTTGCATACTCGATCGTCTCAGTATCTGTGGGTTGAAGAGTTTGTCCGCCATTTGTTTTCTTGGGTGAAACGTTCACATGTGAATCATTTTCATAGATGTGTTTGCTAGGATCTTGAATCTGGAAAAACAAGTCAGAAAGGAAAGTGTAAAACTAAATCACCTGCATGAGCCGAACACTGATGATGAATCCAGCATGTTCAACATGAGAAATCAGATACTAAAATAGATAAAGAACAACATAATGAAGCTGTAACTGAATCTTCTGACCTGATTCTGTCTGTTGTTTGACACTCCAGTCTTTTTTCTCTGGCTGCAGCACAAAGATGAACATATAAACACACATCAATATTAAATGATGATTTAATCTGTTATTTACACCATGGTTTCTCAACCACGTTCCTGGAGGACCACCAGCACTGCATGTTTTGGATGTCTCCTCATTACAGGTCTTTTAGCCTCTGCTAATGAGCTGATGATCAGAATCAGGCGTGTTTGGTTAAGGAGACAAGGAAAATGCGCAGTGCTGGTGCTCCTCCAGGAACGTGGTTGAGAAACATTGATTTAAACCAAACATCTCACCTTATGAACAGGACGATGCAGATGAAAAGTAAAACTACACATGCGACTGCGATCGCTAAAACTGCATACAGGAAATAATCCTGACGTTCTGAAATGACAGAAATCAGACACGTTGGGTACAAAAAATTGAACAAACTAGCTTATTATTCTGCCAGTTATATGCACTAGAGTTAAGCAACAGAAGATCGTTCATTGATATGCCACCACTTGAATTTCAGTTCATTAACTAACATTATTAGCATATTACAGTAATTTCGGTAACACTTCAAGTCACAATTCATGCTGTTAACAAAGCGTTACCTAAGATTAGTAGCTCAATAAACTGTTAATTAGCTGCTCGTTAATAGTTTGCAAGGTGGAAGTTTGATTTAAGCTGCGGTCACATTGGGCTTTGTGTGTGCGAAATTCTGTCGTACGGCGCTGCGAAAAGGGGCGGGATTAAACAAGATGATTAGACATTTAAAAAGCAAGCGATCGCTCCATATTTTTAATTTCTGTCCAGAGAGGTCATGTTTTGATCCTCGATTGGTCTCACGTAGTCAAGTTGCGAGATTTCGCAGGTCAGCGTTCACCATGCTTGAACTTTGTACCGCAGTGACCTGCGAAACTTGACGCATGACCTTTCGTTTCCGGTCTGACGCATCCATGTGCGTATGAATGGAAGTTTATGGGAGGAAAAGCCCAGTGTGACCGCAGCTTTAGGTTTTGGATAGGATTAAGCTACGGTCACATTGGGCTTTGTGTGTGCAAAATTCTGTCGTGCGGCGCTGTGAAAAGGGGCGGGATTAGACATTAAAAAAAGCAAGCGATCGCTCCATGCTTTAAATCTCTGTCCAGAGAGGTCGTGTTTTGATCCTCGATTGGTCTCACGCAGTCAAATGATGCGATTTTGCAGGTTAGAGTTCACCAAGCTTGAACTTTGCACCGCAGCAACATGCGAAACTTAACGCATGACCCCGCGTTTCCGGTCTGACGCATTCGCGTGCGTATGAATGGAAGTCTATGGGAAGAAAAGTCAGGTGTGAGCGCAGCTTTAGGGATGTGGCCTTGTGGTTGATTGATGTGATTTTGTTGAATACTCTATCACAGAGGTTAAAATTTGGATTTGTATTTTAAATCTTTTTGTAATAGTATGTATGCATTTCATATTGTCATGTGTATATTATTGTATGTAAATGTTCCTGTTTATCGGCTTGTTGGCTGATTGTGATGATTTACTGCAGGTGCTGTGTAGAGCTGTTTCACTATTTCTTAGGTTCTCCCATTTGTTATGCTTGATGAAGACCATGTCGGTCGAAACGTTGTGACTTTAAAGACTTTTTGACAGCTAAAGTGGCAGTGTGCCGATTTTCTTTGGATCTTTTTCTACAAAGGATTAGGGATGTAGCATAAAATCATAATTTATTACTACCAAAAATAGTTAATATCGTGTTGAATTTAAAATATTGCTTCTTACATATAAAGCTTTAAATAATCTAGCTCCTGTTTATCTAACCAATCTTCTGTCTCGCTACAATCCAACTCGCTCTTTAAGGTCTCAAAACTCAGGGCTTCTGGTAGTATGTAGAATAGCAAAGTCGAGTAAAGGAGGTCGAGCCTTCTCATTTATAGCTCCTAAACTCTGGAATAGCCTTCCTGATAACGTCCGAGGCTCAGACACACTCTCCCAATTCAAAACTAGATTAAAGACCTATCTGTTCAGTAAAGCATACACTTAGTGCACCACTTAGCGGGCTTCCACACAGGTTCTGCATCTTGTTTATTTACACTATGAACAGCAGCTACGCTAATTATTCTCTTTATTCTCCATTTCCACCTGGGGATACTCTTCCCGAGGCCCTCAGACTATGCAGAGTCACTGGTTCGATCCAAGACCAACGATGAGATGATCCCAAGGTTTCCATATCCTGGACCAGGCCGAATCCTGAGCAGCTACTGTGGTGGTCATGGAAGAGTGGAGAACATGAGACTGATTCCTGCGACGCTCCAGAGACAGACGAGTCTTCGCTGAGGCCAGCTTCCAGCCTCCGCCACTGAGACTGCAGCTCTGCACAAGACGTTTGGCCAGCGGAGAAATTAAAATGGTCGTGCCCAACTGAGCCTGGTTTCTCTCAAGGTTTTTTTTCTTCACTTCCGCCATTAGTGAAGTTTTTTTCCCTCTCCGCTGTTGCCTCTAGCTTGCATGGTTCGGGATCTGTAGAGCTGCGCATCGTTGGATTTGCTCTTCAGTGTTTGGACTCTCAGTAGTGATTATTAAACCACACTGAACTGAGCTCAACTGAACTGAACTTAAACACTACAAACTGAACTACACTGTTCCTATTTACTGTGACCTTTTATGTGAAGCTGCTTTGACACAATCTACATTGTATAAGCGCTATACACATAAAGGGGGATTGAATTGAATTGAATTAATATTGCAATAATAGGCAGATGATAAGCCAGTACTTAACAGCATGAATTGTGATTTAAACTAAGTGTTAGTATGATTTCTAAACGTTTACTTAATAGTACATTGTTGACATTCTGTTTTTGACATAAATTACATTAATTAAATTTGATCTTATTAATGATCAATAAAAATAATCTGGATTGGTGATATGGGCTGATTTCCAATTTGTATAACCAACTGGCACCATAATCTGTAAGACCAACGTAAGATCTGTTTATAAAATACACTAAGTGAATCAGTCATGATACTGAACTGTCATCAACTCACGCTGGACATCTAGAGTTACAGGATCAGAGTATTTCACTCCATGATCATTTCTGGCTTTACACTTGTATTCTCCACTGTCATCAGAGCTGATCTTGGAGATGCTGAAGATTCTTCCAGAATTCAGAGATTTATTTCCTTTAAACCAGTTGAATTCTGCAGGAGGGTTTGAGTCACTGCTGCAGTTCAGGATCACTGAATCTCCAGCCATTATTACTGCAGATTCACTGACGGACACTGAAACATTGTTTGGTGGATCTGAAAATGACAAAAAATTAAAAATGTCAACAGATAATAAAAAATGTTAAAATTGGGAATTTTAATGTAATGTGTAGATGCTCATTAACTCACACTGGACATCTAAAGTTACAGGATCAGAGTATTTCACTCCATGGTCATTTCTGGCTTTGCACTTGTATTTTTCACTGTCATCAGAGCTGATCTTGGAGATGCTGAAGATTCTTCCAGAATTCAGAGATTTATTTCCTTTAAACCAGTTGAATTCTGCAGGAGGGTTTGAGTCGCTGCTGCAGTTCAGAGTCACTGAGTCTCCAGACATTATTACAGCAGATCTATTGATGGACACTGAGACACTATTTGGAGGATCTAAAAAAATAATAATAGTGAATAATAGACCTCTGGAAAATCATTACATATAAGGAAACTACTTTCGCAACATTCCACTGCAAAATATGCATACGTAACACTGCACTGTTAGGCTGCATTTACACTGCAGATCTTGATGGTCAAATCCGATTTTGTGACTTACATCATCTTTTAAAAGTGACTCGTATCTAGGGCCAGACGGAATCAGCGGACGTTTTTTGCTATTTCTGCTGAGAATTTTGGTTAAAATCTGCGGATTTCTGCTGAATTATTTTGGGAGTATCATAACTAAAACCTTAATATATGAAATAAAAAATAACACCTTTTTAATTTTTATTTAATGTTTAAAATGCAAATCCAATTAGATTCACTTTATTTGGTAAACAAAGCAAGTCTCTTATATAATATCTCTACTTAAAGACAGAAAATATTACTGTACAGACTGTATTGTTCATAAATCAGATGAACGTTTTCACATTAGTCGATAATATTATTGAAGTTAATTTAAAAACTGAATAAATATAGATTTACACACATTTACTCAAGTAAATAAACAGAATTAATGATGGGCTAAAAATCTGCAGACAATCTGCACGCACAGATTCCGTGTGGGCCTACTCATATCCGATCGTCTGCATTTACACAGCACACGGCAAAGGCGCAATGACCAGGAAAACAAAAAAAGAGCGGGCGCTGACTAACAGCTGATAATTAAAGAGCGCTCTTTTCTCCTGTATGTAATCTGTTCACAGCTTTTGACAAGCTGTTTACTATAGTTTATAACAGAAAGGTTCTCATTTGGCCATCTTCTTTTGATATATAGGCTTTTTCAAACCTTTAGACATCTTAATGCCATGTCCATGGCGTGATTTATGCATGTGATGTATGCACTAGTTGTATATTAAATATTGGTTACGTTGTGGATGTTGGGCTCTCTCGCTCTCATTAACATGCTTAAATACCTGTGCTTTATGACAATATAAAAGCTGTTCAAGTCCTCGTGTATGAGATTTAAGGTTTGGGACTCTGCTGAAGTCTGTTCTGAAAAAAAAACGTGTCAGACTTGTCGTCATTCGCTACGGTTTTTAATGATGCGCAGCTAGCATTGACAGGTGAAAATCCTATCTACCAGCTCAGACTGTAAACACGAGGGTACAGATCCATTTCATGTCGGATAAATCCAGCCTGATCTCACGAGAAAACTTAAGTATTTTACGTTTTGTCAGTTTAATGGCTAATTCGTACAAATTCGTACGAGTTCAGTCATACGAAATTGTACGATTTTAAAAGGGAGGCGTGGCACCTAACCCCACCCCTAAACCCAACTGTCATTGGGGGATGAGCAAATCGTACTAAATTGTACGAATTAGATCGTACGAATTATCCACTAAATCAAAAAGTTACGAATTGCCGTGAGATTGTGCTGGATAAATCATATCGGCCTTACACTGTAAAGCACTGACTCTGGCGCACGCCTCTCATCGGTGACGCATAGCGCAAGAGCAGTGATTGGTCAGCTTGGTAGTGGTGATGATTGTGGGTGGGATTGATAGCCATGGGGGTGGAGCAAGGCCAGTGACGCGATTGTTTAATGATTCCCATGGTGGAGCTTCGGATGGATCCCTTTGTTGTGTTTTTACTTTATGATTAAAGTTGTTGCAAGTAGTGTTGTCACGACACTGGAATTCGATACCAATCGGTACTGAAATTTGAAAAACGTCCATTTCCTGCTAACATTTGAGCAGCTGAGTGGCCATTGTGTTCACGTCCTCAACAGAAATGACTGTGATTGTCTATGAAGGTCATCAGTTCACCAAACTCACCGCTGTTTACTGAGTGTAAACACAGATACAGGGACACCGTGAAGATCAGTTCATTCATCAGCAGATCGCTCATATGTCAGCTCATAGACACAACAGCTGATCTTTGTGGCTTTAAAACCTTCAAGTATCCCTGTATTTATGGTCACACTCGGTAATTATTCTTGAGTTCGGTGAACTGATGACCTTAACGGTCAATCACAGTCATTTCTATTGAACACTTGAACACAATGCTCAGTTGTGTTTATGAACATGCTCAAATATTAGCAGTAAAAGGGTTACATAGTGACTGATGTATTCACTGACGGTCAAGGTAACTCTCAGTTCCCGGGTGAGCCTGTTATTTAGTGGTTGTTATCTTAGGATAACATACCTTGGAATGCTGTGACCAATCAGAAGCCAGTATTCCAGACAGCTTTAATAATTGTTTTAACACACCACAAGCTGTTGATTATCTAATTAATACATTGTTTAAACCAGCAGTTTTCAATCCTGGTTCTCGTGACCCCGTGCAAAGCTCCCTGAGAAGTGGACATCACAGGATATTCTGCTACGATTCCAGTTTGAGAGTGTGTTCAATTCAGACATCTTCGCTAATCACAGGGTTACTTTTAAATAACCCTTTACATTTTTGTAATAACTGAAAATACTGCATATAGGAGTGTAGCTCAATATATATATAAATTCATTTTCCTTTAGCTTAGTCCCTGATTATCAGTGGTTGCACAGCGGAATGAACCACCAACTATTTCAGCATATGTTTTATGCAGCGGATGTACTTCCAGCTGAAACCCAGTAGTTGGAAACACCCATACACACTCTCATTCACCCACACACATACACTAGGGTCAATTGAGGCCCAATCCCAATTCTATTTTTATACCCCTTCCCCATGACCCTTAAAACCGAGTGTGAAGGGGAGGGGCTTCAAAATCTACCCCTAAGAATTGGGACAGCACTACAGCACCTGCACACGTCATCAAATGTCATCGTAATCTCTTGCTTCATATGAGATCAGACGATCGCGACTGCTGTAGATATTCTAGTTGTGTTGTTTTTTATCTTCAGCAAATCACTGAAGGCGTATATTATGTTATCATGACGATCTAATGTGGCAATAAGATCATAACTGTACTGTGTATTTACACAGTGGCCATATTCATCTACGTAAACGCACCAATAACAACACTAACATTATAGCAGACACTGTAAACAGCTCATTTACAGCCACTAGACTTTTCTGAAAGGGGATTCCAGTGTCATTAGGTGTCAGAATGTTGTGGGATCGCGAAAAGAAAAAAAAAAAGTCATAAATGAATATTTTCTCTATTAAAATGAGGAGTGGCTTATACCCGGAAACCACAGTTTACCACACGTCACGACTTACCAAGTGCATAGTATGTGGAAAGAGGAAATATCTTTTATATAAATGTTGATGTGCTAGCCATGAAACAACATTTCAGCATTTACACACTTCAGCTAATGTAGGATGTTCACAAAGTTTGAGCTGTTCACATAATGAGAGAATCTGTACTCACAGGTGACATTGAGATAGACCTCAGGTGATGTAAGTGTGTGTCCATGTACAGCACATCTATATCTGCCTGCATCTTCTCTTCTCACTGGCTTCAGCAGGAGTTCATTGCTTCTCTCAGTCAATCTCTCTGAGTTTCTGTACCAGATGAATGTTGGTGTGTCAGTCAGTTTACAGCTGCTTTTACATGTCAGACGGACTGAATCTCCCTCTGTCACTCTCTCAGGAGACTCCAGCTGAAGATCTGAACACAACACACACATTATATCTAGTGCTGCTCTCATACACTGATTATTATTCTACATGATGACCACAAGAAGAGAGAAACCTCAGGAGAGTCACCTGTGACAGAGAGATTCACTCCTGGAGTGCCAATCCACATTCCCTTTGTTACATTAGTAGTGAATCTGAAATAATACATGTGTTCATCTTTCTCTGTCACATGACTCAGTCTGACGGTGCAGTTCTGCTGTTTATCTCCCAGATACTGAAGCCTCCGACTGTATTCAGGGTCCACAGACAGATTGGGATACTCTTGACCCTGTTTTGGAGGGTGTTTGGTCCAGAATGCTGTCATGACCTTATGTTTTTTAGGGTATGTATAAGTGCAGCTCATTATCACGGTGGAGGATTTTAGTGCACAGATGTGTCGAGGAGTGTACTTCACACGCCATTCATCATCATCATCATCACCATCACAAACAACGCCTGATAATCAAAGTGAAGAAAAGCAGAATTCAACAGCTGAGGAAATAGTACAACTTATTAAAAAGACTACTGACACAACATGCTGATTAACTGTCAGTTTTTAATATACGTATATAATTTAAATTAAATAACCAGAACAAATAAACAACCCACTATTATATATCGCAGAAGAGCAAATGAAAGCACAACACAAACTCACTGTGAATCACGAGGAGGAAGATCAGAGGAAGAAGAGCAATTCTCACTGACATCATCATCACCATGACAACACCTATATCAGTAATACAACAGGTTTATTATAGGATGTTTTAAAAAAAACACTTCAAAATTTCACATACTCAATCAAAACTGTGCATTTATTGGATCAAAAATGAATGTTAAACATTTCTGATTTTAAAAACATCAGAAATATTAATGAAATATAAAATAAATCAAAATTGATTATATGAATAATCTGATCATTACCTATCACACTGCAGGACAGCTCATCAACTGAACCAGAAGACACATGAGGAAGATTTAGAGTCTGCCAGCCTCATTTATAACCAGCACCGCATCATTTCCTGTTTTTATATATACTTTCAACAATAGTCTTGCTCTCTCTCTCTCACTATATTGCTTAACAGAGCAAGGAAATTTTCACAGTATGTCTGATAATATTTTTTCTTCTGGAGAAAGTCTGATTTGTTTTATTTCGGCTAGAATAAAAGCAGTTATTAATTTTGTAAACACCATTTTAAGGTCAATATTATTAGCCCCTTTAAGCTATATTTTTAATTTATACAATAACTTGCCTAATTACCCTAACCTGCCTAATTAACCTAGTTACGCCTTTAAATGTCACTTTAAGCTGTATAGACGTGTCTTGAAGAATATCTAGTCTAATATTATTTACTGTCATCATGACAAAGAGAAAATAAATCAGTTATTAGAGATGAGTTATTAAAACTATTATGATTAGAAATGTGTTGAATCTGCTCTCCATTAAACAGAAATTGGAAAAAAAATAAACAGGGAAGCTAATAATTCTGACTTCAACTGTATATATATATATATATATATATATATATATATATATATATATATATATATATATATATATATATATATATATATATATATATATAGCGACGCAGTAGGTTGTTGGTTCAAACCTGCATGTTCTCCCTGTGCTCCGGTTTCCCCCACAGTCCAAACATGCGCTATATGTGAATATGTGAATTGTCCATAGTGTATGAGTGTGAATGAGTGTGTATGGATGTTTCCCAGAGATGGGTTGCAGTTGGAAGGGCATCCACTGTGTAAAACATATGCTGGATAAGTTGGCGGTTCATTCCACTGTAGCAACCCCGGATTAATAAAGAGACTAAGCCAAAAAGAAGATAAATGAATAGAAGAATGAACACACACACACACATATATATATATATATATATATATATATATATATATATATATATATATATATATATATATATATATATATATATATATATATTACTTTATTAATTTTCCTTTGACTTAGTCCCTCTCTTAGTCAAATTATGAGGGGTTATCACAACAGAATGAGCCACTAACTATTCCAGCATATGTATTACGCAGTACCCTTCCAGCAGCAACCTATTACTGCTATGGTACATTACAGTATGAGTGCGAGAGTGATGTAGTTCCAATTTAGTTAATCAGTTCCCCTATAGCGCATATGACTGTGGGGGAAACCGGAGCACCCGGAGGAAACCCACACTAACACAGAGAGAAAAAAAAAGGAGTAACCTGTCTTAAAATATAGATGTTTATAAATATATTCTCAGACATGCGAGGGCCTACATGGATCTGGTCCATATAGATGTCTGATATATGGAAATATATGACGTACAAGTTCATGTTTGGTAAGCATATATATATAAATTATGTCATATATGCGATAAATAGTTCAAAATGTAACAAAAATGTGCATATATATTGTCAACCATTTGAATTGCAAATATATTAGCTATCAAATATGGCCATATGTCAGATTTCTGTGTGGAATTATTGACAGATTTTGTGAAGTCCCGAATATGATGATGATGATGATGACGACTCGATCTTTGCTTCCTGTTGCACACATGAATCATATACTAAGCGTCTGCATCATCTTCAGTGTTCAGTTGCATCACTACGTGCTTCTATACATGATTTTTTATGATTGCGTTTGATTTGTTTTACTAAATTGTGCTTCAGTAGTGACAAACTAAAATCAATACTTTCTGCATTTGTAATAGAATGAATGTTTATGAAATCTATTATTAAATGCGAGCACATAATATTCAGTGCATGTGCGTGTCCAGAAACAGGAAGTCAGCTGAGGTTTCTCTTCTCACTCAGCAGAGGCTTTAGGTGTAAGATTTCAGTCAGACTAATACAAACTTCCAGCCCATAGGCTATTATTAATATTTAAATGAGCTTAAAATGACATCGATTAATCGTATCTACCTTAAACCAGTGGTTCTCAAAGTGGGGGTGGGGATCCCTCGGGGTGTCGCGAGACAGTGATGGGGGATCGCTTGGCCATTTCCAAAAAATCAACATTTTATTAAACTATAAGAATTAGCATAATTTATCCATAACCTACTGGAGAACAAAATAGTTATAGTAACATTATTAACATGTTAATAATAAACATTAAAAAACAACATGCAGCTAAAAAGCCATCAGCCTTTCAAAATGGTTTGTTTTTGCGACCCCAGGGGTGATTACGTTATATTAAAGACACAGCAATAGCATCAGACTTTGATTTTATGGCACCAGATTAAACTTTCTGACACCTTTACGGCATTAAAATAAATACAGACCACAACTGAACATAGAGGATGGTCTCCGAGTGGCGTTCTCCAAAAATAAACAATGAATAGACTTGTGCTTATTGGTGTGTGCACGGTTGTGTGCAAGGTTTACATATAACCACTTGAGAGGATATTGGGGGTCGTGAGTAACTGGTATTGTTATTTTGGGGGTCGCAGGCTAAAAAGTTTGAGAACTGCTGCCTTAAAGAGCCCATATTATACATGAAATAGGGTCGTATTTTGATTGTAAGGGTCTCCAACAACAGTCTAATATGCATGCAAGGTCATAAAACACTTTTATGGTCTTATAATCTGCATTTATTTTTACTTAATTATCCCAGCGACTCCCATATGAATCCTTCAGTGATTCATTTGTTCCTAAACCCCTCCTCAGCGCGAAGCTAATCTGCGCTGATTGGACCGATGACAGCCTGCTGTGATTGGTCGACGACACTGACAGGCTTCAGCGCGAGACAGAGT
The DNA here is from genome assembly GCF_903798145.1 of Danio aesculapii. Lineage (NCBI taxonomy): Eukaryota > Metazoa > Chordata > Actinopteri > Cypriniformes > Danionidae > Danio > Danio aesculapii. The sequence goes on along the minus strand of NC_079435.1, from coordinate 2,594,045 downwards.
GAAATGCCCAGCTGCTAATCAACAATATAAAAGTAGTCACAGTGCACACACGCTTCATAGTGGATTTTGGCTGCCAGTGGGTGAATGTAAATACAGACGATGGACTAGAAAATACTGATGACTAACTATTTTATTATGCAAAAGGTCCAAGAACTGGCGAGGAGATGTCCTAGCCCATCACAGTCTACCTCCTCTTTTCACACACACACACACACACACACATTGGCGACACCTCCCTCACCACCCGCGGTCTTCGATTTCAACCGCGACTGGGCTATATTGCTGAGGTTTCATCTTTGGGTGGACTGTCAATAATATCCATCTGCACAGCGTGACTTCATTCGACCGGTGTCTGTGTGTGTCTCTGTGTGTGTGTGACTTTTTTTCTGTTAGTGGGCGGGGCCGCAGGTTTCAAATCTCCCGCGTTTGCGCGCGCAACTACTTGTGTTTCGTAGCCGCGTCATCACGAAACACTTAATGACTCGTTATCAAGACGACTCGTTTGAAGCACTATGAGTCGACTCTTTTATAGATGAATCAATAGTTTTAAACACTGTACACTTACAGATTTAAGCCTTAGCTGGATATTTCACTTCACTTAGAGCTGTGTTACACACTATATGGAAGGGCATTTTCAAAAACCCATAATATGGGCTCTTTAAACATTGAACAACGTCAGACAAACAAGTGGTCTCAGGTAAGCCTTTCTATCTAAATAGATGTAGAGGTGGACTAGGCCTCAAATAGACAGATTAGACAGACATGCTGTCATTCGTTCCTGTACTATTCTTAGACGACTATTAGATTTTTCTGTCTAATGTTAAAGCAGGAAACACTCCAGGATGACAGATATTCAAAACTTATCAGTGAAAAAGTGAAAAAATACATTTATTTACAGAATTTTAATACAGGCTTCAGGAAGAGAGAAGACCACAATACAAATCAAATATGGAAATCTTCCTAAAAGTAACTACTATTCAAACTAAGCCAACAAATTAAAACTGAAAAAAAAAAAGCAACAAAACGTACCCACATCCCTCTCTAAACCAAACACAAGAAACCAAATAAAAGACAAAGAGACAGTAACATTAAAAATGGGTGGAAAATCAGTACAGCGTTCCCAGCAGGCACAGGACGTCAACATGACATCAGACTGATGTTTAACCCCAACGACAGGGGACGTTGCAATTTGGGTGGAAATGAAAATCGAATCATGGGCTCATTTTGAAAGTGTAGCCCTGTATACATTTCTGGAGATCGTGAGTTATGTAGCCAAATGTACGTATGTCTGCATTTCGTCTTTAAAACGAATGCTACAGGGTGGTATGACGCCGTTCCTTTTCACACTACCAGCTGATTGCTTATCTCTGATGGACGGCTTTCCTGCTGTTACCAGTTTGCCCTGTAGCTTGCCATGTACGTCAGACTTGAGACACAGAGAGAAGTTGATGACGATGACAGGGTTCAAGCCTAGTGAAGAATTTTTCCAGAAAGCAGGTGAGACAAAAACAGAATCCAAAAAAAATTAAACGAACAAGTAAATAACATGATGAGAATGTGGTAAAATCTGAAAACATGGTAAAAAAAAATCAGGTGAGGGCTTTTCTTTTTTTTTTTGTCATGGACTTTTTATTCTTGAAAATAGCATTTTACATTTTACAACCCACAAAACAATCAACAAATAAAACAATCAACAAAAATGAACAAAATTTAATTAAAATAAAACCAAAAAAGGTAAATAATAATTATAAATAAAATATATACTGAATTGCTTTTTAAAACTATTGGTTGGGTTTAGGGAAGGAGGAGGGTGGGTCAGTCAGTCAGTCAGTCAGTCAGTCAGTCGACAGCGGTCTCTAATAGATTCATGTGAGAACAGCAGGCACGAATGGCACTCGTGAGAGAAATTTAGGATCTCAAAACCTGTACACAACAGCCTCTGGTGGATTTGCAAAAACTGCAAAAAATGTAGCTCCTGGGACGTATTTGGCACTCTCCAGAAATGTAAATAGTGGTACGCTTTCAGAATGAGCCTGGCTTGGAAAATAGGGTTGATGTCAGAACTCAACGTCAGACCGACGCCAGCATCCAACATCAGACAGACTTTGCATTTTGGTCACTTTTCAACGTAACCTAAAAACAACCAAATATAAACATCTAATAATATTACAGCTTAACATTGTGTGGACGTTACCACTATGACATCTATCCAGGGGCGGCGCTAGAGGGGGGGAAGTTAGGACAATTATAAGGATCCCTGCAGTTTTGGGGCCCCACAGATATAGTTTGGGGCCCAAACATCTACCCCACCCCACCCCACCCGCTCTTTACTTCTGTCTGCGACACCCAACAACCTCCCCCGCTCTTCACTGTCATCCGTGAAAGGTTGTCAGAGGTCCCGTAAAGGCCAGCGGTGCCCCTGCATTGATCAGAGATTGGATTTTGGTTGCCAGATGCATAAATGTCAGTATTTGACGTCAATATGTTGTTGGTTTAAGATGTTGGCTCGACGTTGGAAATTGTCATTTTCCGACACAACCTAACATCACCAAATATCAACATCCTTTGAGGTCATCATTGAAGATCAAAATAACGTTGTCCTCAGACGCTGGCTATACATTTTGTTCACCCGACATCACAACCTGAATCTAACCTAACATTAACGTCTTATGCTGCGGTCACTTTAGAGTTTGTGCGTGCGAAATTCTGTCGTACGGCGCCGCAAAAATGAAAGAAGAATTATTAGACATTAACAACAGGGAGCGATTGGTTTGAATTTCTGTCTAGAGAGGTCATGTTTTGATCTTCGATTGGTCTCACGCAATCATGTGATGTGTCAGAATTCACCAAGCTTGAACTTTTCAACGCAGCGAACTGCGAAACTTGTGGCACGAGCTTGCGTTACCGGACACATTCGCGTGCGTATGAAGGGTAGTCTATAGGGAGAAAAGTGCAGTGTGACTGCAGCTTTATGCTACCCAGGCTCATTCTGAAAACCTACCCCTATATACATTTCTGGAGAGCACCAAATAGGTCCCAGTAGCTACGTTTTTTGCAGTTTTTGTTTTCGCGAATCCAACAGAGGCCGCCGTGTATGCTTTTCACATCTCAAATATCTCTCATGAATAAATGGACCCTTACTCTGATTGACTGACCGATCAACTGACCCATCCCCCTCCTTTCCTAAACCCAACCAACAGTTTTCAAAAGCAATCCAGAAAAAGAAAATCCCTCGCCAAGTTTTCAGATTTGACTACATTCTCACCCTGTTATTTACTTGTTTATTTTATTTTTTTGGCTTCTGTTTTTGCCTTACCTGCTTCCTGGAAGCGTTCTTCGCCAGACTTGAACACCATTGTCGTAGTCAATTCCTCCCTGCATCTCAAGTCCGCCGACGTACACGGTGATCCACTGAACAAAGTGGTAACAGCGGGAAAGCCGTCCATACAGAGCAGTCAGCTGGTAAACGTGAAAATGAGCAGCATCATACCGCCCCGTAGCATTAATTTTAAAGCCGACATGCAGCCATACGTACTTCTTGGCTACATAATTCGCGATTTCCAGAAATGTAGATAGGGCCAAATTTCAGAATGAGCTTATGTTGGTCTTATGACAGTGTGTGTCTGCTTAGTTGGATGACATTTGTCAAAGTTTTGAATTTTTCAAGATTCAGCTGAAACTATTCATACAGATCTAACACATGTCGACTAGCCAAAGTACACCGATTAGCTTATTGACAGAATATAAATATATATTATATAATATATCACATAAATATATCATCACCCCTATGCGAAAGTAAAGAAAATACAAATAAACAACAGCACTGGGATGCAAAGCCTGTGGTCAATTTTCCGCAGTTTTCTTTCCTCTTTCTCGTCTCCGTCTCTTTTATCCTCTCCACAATTAACAGCAAACAGTATCAGTTGGTATGCACTTACTTAATTTAGACAGCAGAGGGAGCCAGATTAAAAATACAAGCAGTTTAAAAGACATTCCTACATAGCTCATGCAATAATATCACAAAAATAAATAAATAAATCTCTTCACCACCAGCGGTTTTGGGGAAAAAAAGTAATACATTACAAAATTTAAGACACTTGTGTTACTAAATGTGTTGCTGATCTTTTAAGGAAAGTAATGTGTTTATTGATGAATATAAATTCTTCTTAAATCATCTATCCAGAATCGTCTCTAGTCTTGTGCATCCAAGATCAGGCAGCAAGTGTGAATGAGAAAGAAATACTGCATTAAGATTGGCCAAAAAAGTATATTATTATAAAAAGAAAAGCAGCATTAGATCAGCAGTGCTACAGTCCCACCACATGAGGGAGACATCATCATCATGAAGACCTGTTTTCCCAGTGACAGCAGTATACTGATCTGTGGTTCATTTGACAGTGCTGTAAATCACAGATTGATCCTCCACACTCTGATCAGCAGATCTGTCAAATAAAAAGTTCAGAGATATAAATGCATCAGTGATGGATCAGCTAATACACAGGTGTATTTAGAATAGCTATTAAAGGGGGCATGACATGAAAAACCAAAACTCCCTTGATCGTTTGGTGTGTAAGAGCTCAAGGTGCTATTAAAACATCCTGTAAGTTTCAGAACTCAACACTTGTGGTTTCTCTAAAAGCAGCTCAAATTGAAGTCGGTCTAATTAAACCGCAGCTTCTGGAATGTTCTGCTTTATGATGTAATAGTGTGGATAAGTCCCGCCTCCTCCACAGAAGATCAGTGCCTACTTCTACTCCACTGCCTGTTTAGACTTGTTAATATGCAAAACTGTCAGCCAATCAGAGCTGTGGGCGATTGAGTTTGAGTTTACAATTGGCCACGCCCACTCAAACAGAGCATTCCAATGTTGAGGGTCAAAATTTGCAGTGAAAATGATCAATTATTGATGTTTTTTTGATGTAACAACCACATTACTTATGAGTTTAACTGTAATATATTGTGTTTGATTAGTTCTTACCTGATTTTTGCATCAGATGGGTTTGTTTTAAAGTTGACATACTGGCTTTCGTTCTCGTTTCTGTGATGCCGAACGGTAACATACTGGATCTCGTCTTCATCTTCAGAATCTGACGTTTTTCCTTCAGCATGACCTTTATTGAATCTGCTGAGGGTCACCACGGAATACAGGCCTTCGCTTTGATTAGCAGGATCAGATTTAGGCTGAAGACCACCTTGTGCTGAGACTTGCCCCGATAAGTTGACATACAGATCATCCTAAAATGAGAGAATATTCCGTTTTAGACTTTATTCAAGGCAGATTTGGTGGTGATTGTAGTATTAACCAATCCCGTAGTTCACCTGCTTTTGTGTGTTGCCATCAGATCTGTGTTTTTTCTTCCTGCAATATAATAAATGCACAATTCAAGAGTTCACACTTAGCTGATGATTGATTATAAAGCTTTTCTGGCATGCTGTCCTGGGAGAGAGCCCTGAGCTCATAAGATCCTCGAGCCCGGGGCTCCCTCCCGTTTGCAAGGCGAGAGGGGAGTTTGAACTCAGGCAGATCTCGAGAACTCTACTGCTGTTTGTAGCTAATGAACAATTAGGGACTGCTATGAAGAGATAACTACTTACTAGGAGCACGTCTATGGTGCTGATTTGGATTCAAGTCAATTAACTTAAGTCGCATGTTTTTGGATGGTGGGATGAAACGGGGGACCCGGAGAGAAACCCATGTGAGCATGGGGAGAACATGTAACCTCCACACAGAAACGTCAACTGGCTTGGTTAGGATTAGAAACAGTGACGTTTTTGCTGTGAGGCAACAGTGCTAACCACTTGGCCGCCATGCCACCCATCTAGGAAAGGAGGAGGAGTAGGGGGGATTCTTCAAAACAAAGATGACTGTAGTATTGAACTTAGGTTATTTATGGTGACTTAGGAATGGTCTGATTGGTGAATCATAAATTGGCTAATGCAGGACCAGCTGCGATCAATCATAAGCATGTGATCCTCTCAAAATTAGTTTATTTCACAACTTTTGCATTACTTTGGGCAACACAATAAATATGAATTAGCTTGGTACACTTATTTTTCTCATGGACTCACATGAAAACAATGATGAAAATGAGGAGCAACCCTCCCAGTCCACCAATCACTCCAGCGGCTGCAAACACAAACATTCTTCCTACAACAAAACAAGTGAAAGATGTTTTTATCATCATCTAAAATGACAGAACCAAAGCAAGAATGCATCTCAATCAGTTAATTAAGGCAGTGCTTAGACATTAAGCATTTTAAGATGGTCCTAACCATTAGCGAAGGCTAAATTTCAAATTTAGAAAGCGTTTCTATTTCAGGCATTTGTTGATGTTCTCACAAAACAATCAGAGCTAAAACCGTGCCGTTTGAATTACTAAATCCAGGACAATAATTATTTTATTGTAATTAGTTATTGTAAATTCCCCTCCAACCCCATAATGTCTATAAGCACCTTTACAGCAAGTACTGAACCTTGCAAACCCAAAATGACAATAAGTAGTATTTATAGAGTTCACCAGTAGCTGAAACACTCATCACATTACCAATTGATGATACACACCTCTAACAGTGACAGTGACAGCGTCTGATCTCTGAGCTCCATGTGGATTGTGAGCCTCACAGTAGAAGCGTCCACTCTGTACTGCACTGAAACTCTGTCCAGATCCAACAGCTGAGCTTTGATTCTCCTTAAACCAGCTGAAGTTCAGAGCAGGAGGGTTTGAGTCACTGATGCACATCAGACTCACAGAATCTCCCTCCATTATTACAGCAGATCCACTTATAGACACTGAGGTGCTCTTGGGGGCGTCTGAAAAAGAAGAAAAAAGAAACCAATATAATTAATACCATCTTTGTAACTGCGAATAGCTGAACCCTTATAAACTCACACTGGACATCTAAAGTCACAGGATCAGAGTATTTCCCTCCATGGTCATTTCTGGCTTTACACTTGTATTCTCCACTGTCATCAGAGCTGATCTTGGAGATGTTGAAGATTCTTCCAGACCTTACAGATGTTTCTCCATTAAACCAGTTGATTTCTGCAGGAGGGTTTGAATCACTGCTGCAGCTCAAAGTCACTGAATCTCCAGACATTATTACAGCAGATCCACTGATGGACACTGAGACGCTCTTTGGAGGATCTAAAAATGAAAATCCACAATAGATGTTAGAAAACAGTGAATTTGTAAAGTTGTAACAATGTGTAGATGATCATAAACTCACACTGGACATCTAAAGTCACAGGATCAGAGTTTTTCTCTCCATGTTCATTTTTGGCTCTACACTTGTATTCTCCACTGTCATCAGAGCTGATCTTTGAGATGTTGAATGTTCGTCCAAATCGAATATGTTGTGTTCCTTTAAACCAGTTGATTTCAGCAGGAGGGTTTGAGTCACTGCTGCAGCTCAGAGTCACTGAATCTCCAGACATTATTACAGCAGATCTATTGATGACTATAAAAGTCTCCCTTGGAGGATCTAGAAGTCCAGTTGAATACAAACCATATTAACGGAAATAATTTACATTCTAGCCAATTTGGTCTTTCAATCTTCAACACAATCTAAATTCTCAGATTCTGTACTCACAGGTGACATTGAGATAGACCTCAGGTGATCTAAGTGTGTGTCCATGTACACCACATCTATATCTGCCTGCATCTTCTCTTCTGACTGGCTTGAGGATGAGTTTGTTTCCAATAATTCCTTTAGTCAGTGTGTGTGAGTTTCTGTACCAGATGAATGTTGGTGTGTCAGTCAGTTTACAGCTGCTTTTACATGTCAGACGGACTGAATCTCCCTCTGTCACTCTCTCAGGAGACTCCAGCTGAAGATCTGAACACAACACACACATTATATCTAGTGCTGCTCTCATACACTGATTATTATTCTACATAATGCACACAAGAAGAGAAAAAACCTTAGGAAAGTCACCTGTGACAGAGAGACGCACTCCTGGAGTGCCAACCCATCTTCCTCCTGTTACATTAGTAATGAATCTGAAATAATACTCATATTCATCTTTCTTTGTCACATTACTCAGTCTGACAGTACAGTTCTGCTGTTTATCTTCCACATACTGAAGCCTCTGACTGTATTCAGGGTCCACAGACAGATCTGCAAGCTCATCTCCATGTTCTATAAGGTTTTTGTTCCACAACACTTTCATGACCTGATGATCAGTAGGGTATGTATAAGTGCAGCTGATTTTCACTGATGAGTCTTTTAGTGCACAGATATATGAGGGACTGTAATGCACAGCCCATTGGCCTTCACTGAAAACATCTGAAATTAAATTGTTGAATTCAATTTAGTTGTGTCTGTAATGCTGGAGGATGCTGAAAAAGCACAATTAGTTCAGACCTACCCGGAATCACAAAGATGAGGAAGATCAGAGGAAGAGGAGGAGCCATTCTGAATGGCATCAACATAGCAACTCCTACAACACAACTGATGAGATGAACAGCCACTTATTATTATTATTATATCTCAACCTCGGGAAATGTGAAACTCATTAAATTAATCAAGAACATTCATTCATTTTCCTTCAGCTTAGTCTCTATTTCAGAGGTCACCACTGTAGAATGAACCAATAACTATTCCAGCATATGTTTTACACAGCGGATGCCCTTCCAGCTGCAACCCAGTACTGGGAAACACACATACACTACAGCCAGTTTAGTTCATAAATTCCCCTATAGCGCATGCGTTTGGACTGTGGGGGAAGAAACCCACGCCAACACGGGGAGAACATGCAAACTCCACACAGAAACGCCAACTGACCCAACAATTAATAATTTCTCAACATAAAATATAACAACGTTCCCATTGTAAGTATAAAAATCACACGTTTTTTAATGTTGTTAGATATAATCACATGCTTCACTGTAGTTTTCAATCAGTTGAATGGTTAGAATGTGCCAGTTGCAGAAATATTGTGCTGACAATGATTTAATTATATGATTTATAGGATTCTACCAAACAAACTGCTTAGACCAATGATTAAAGACAATGGGGCCCTATCATACACCCGGCGCAGTAAGGCATGAGATGTGTTTGCCATGACGTGTTGCTATTTTCAGACCAGCTCAAGCTTAATTTTCCCGTTTTGCATCACGTTGTTTAAATAGCAAATCCGTTTGCGCCACTTTGTGGAGTATGGGTGTTTCGCTCTAGAAAAGAGGTGTGTTAAGGCTCATTGTTGGCGCATTGCTATTTTGAGGAACAGGTCTAAAGCAGGTCTAAAGTCCAACACAGAGCGCGTTAGTTGCGTGCCTAAACACGTATACATTGCTTAAAACGCGCAGGATCTACAGAAGTACACAAATATCTTTACAGATGAAAAAGATTTGCAGAATTACAGCCTCCATGCCTTCTTCATCTCGGGGGGCTTTTTTCAGTTTATTTACAACAATTTGCTTTTGTATAATGTTATTATTATTCATTCATTCATTTATTTTCGGCTTAGTCCCTTTATTAATCCGCGGTCGCCACAGCGGAATGAACCGCCAACTTATCCAGCAAGTTTTTACGCAGCGGATGCCCTTCCAGCCGCAACCCATCACTGGGAAAGTTATTATTATTATTAGCAGTATTATTTATTATATGTATATTTATATTTGTTTTATTAAAAAACAAGCTTGGATTTGTCCACCTTTCAGGTTTTGGACCATAAGGGGCACAGCATGTGTGTTACATAACTCAGTTGTCTGACCACACTTCGTTATTATTGTTAATTTATTCATTTGCTGAAAATTAGAACTGAATTTAGAAATAGTTTTGAAACAAATCTTTGAGCTTAACAAACGAAATTAATTATGTATAGGCTAATGGATGTCTGTGCGTACAACATGTTTCCTTATCCACGAAAGAGAGAAAGTGAAAGTAAAGGCCGATTGGAGGAGGCTCATTCGTTATCCTCGCACTGCAGATGCTCTGTTTAACTGTTTTCTCTCTAGTGAAGCGTTCAGTTTTTCCACTTACAAAGTCCGTCATGTAAATAGCAAATGCACCATGGCATGATGCAACTGACTCTCTAAGAGAATGAGAGATGAGACTCTGATTGGTTTATTCTCAAAACACACCTATAACTCATTAAGAGAATACGCTCAACCCTGTTAGACCATGCGCCGCAGCGCAATGCAGATTCTTCCATCCTTAAAATGGCAAAAGTGGATTCAGACATGCCCATGATGCTTTTGCACCCTGCGTATTAGACTTCGTGCCTAGACAGCCTGATCTCACGAGAAAACGTAGGTATTTTACGTTTTGTCAGTTTAGTGGCTAATTCGTACAAATTCATACGAGTTCAGTCGTACGAAATTGTACGATTTTAAAAAGGAGGCGTGGCACCTAACCCCACCCCTAAACCAAACTGTCATTGGGGGATGAGCAAATCGTACTAAATGGTACGAATGAGATCGTATGAATTCGTACAAATTAGCCACTAAATCAAAAAGTTATGAATTGCCGTGAGATTTTGTTAGCCTAGATCGTAAAAATAGAGCCCAGTGCATCGTCATCTGTTTGTATGCCTGTATAAAAACTTGCCTCGAAGGACTGCCACATGAGCAACCAGAATGGAACCTCTTGTGTCTCTTCTGTATTGTTCCCTTGCTGCAGGAACATTAAAATCTCAGAAAATGAATCTTGGAATAATTTTTGATCCTGACAAATGTCTAAAATAAATCCTATGATTCTCAGGTAAAATATGACCTGGAATTATTTTTTTTCCGGAGATTCACATAACATACAAGTCAAATTTAGTTAAACCTAAAATAAACGATGCATCTAAGGCTGCGTTCACACTATGAGGCTTTGTGCTCAAATCAGATTTTTTCTCAGATCTGATTTTTTTGCATATCATGATCCTAAACTGACCCGCATACGCAGAAATACAATTACGGAGAGCACAAAATGTCTAATGATGCACACAAAGTGTATACTGTATGAAGTAAGCACGCAGTCAGATCATGCTTATATAATTACTAACCTTTTCACAGACAACCGTGGTGTATTTCATCAACTGTAAAGGGTTGTTCTGCTACTACTGTGTATTTCGGCATTTGAAATCTAAAATAAGTCCCTTGTGACTGAAAACACTGATCATTTGTGATTTATGACAAGCGTGGCATGCGTCTTTCTGACCACTGGTGTACGGTCATCAGGGGTTAATAAGCAGCTGCAGACTAAACTGAAGGCAGAGTTGGTTTATCTTTAGTTATTTAATTTTACTTCATTGTAAACAGGAGACACGTGCACAAGGGGGGTTTGGGTGCTCGATCACCTGCCCTTTTTTCTCTATGTGAGAAAGTTCCCCCTCCTTTGCACATAGATTCCTGATACGCAACACCCACGATGTTCTTCAGCTTCGCGATCAACCCGTGCCTCAATGGTTAACCATATTGGTTAACAAGCACCAGTTTTGCCTTCAAAATCTTTCTCAAAATGAACAACCGACTATCTGAGGTAAAGTAATCGTCCTGTGTGCCATTCTACTATGCTGCTGAGGAGTAGATGATGTCTGCAGCACAGAATGATGACGCATGTTCCTCGAAGATTAAGTCACATGAATGACTGCAGTGGCATTGCAGAACATCAGATCTGTGTCTGATTTAAGACTACATATGAAAGTGGCACAGATCTGAAAAGATCAGATTCCATGTGGTTTGGGCTGTTCACACTGTCATGAGTCACATGAGGGGGAAAAATCAAATTGGGGCCACATTTGCCTGCAGTGTGAACGTAGCCTAAGTCAATGGAGTCAACAAATAAAGTCACGTCGCTGTACTGTAGTCAGACACAGTCTCAAAACTTCCAGATTTTTCTGTTTTAAACATATATGATAATTCATTCATTTTCTTTTCAGCTTAGTCCCTTTATTAATCAGGGGTCGCCACAGCGGAATGAACCGCCAACTTATCCAGCATATGTTTTATACTGCGGATGCCCTTCCAGCTGCAACCCATCACCAGGAAACACGCATACACTTCCACTCACCCACATACACTATGAACAATTTAACCTACCCAGTTCCCCTATAGCGCATGTGTTTGGACTTTGGGGGAAACCGGAGCACACCCACGCCAACATGGTGAGAACATGTAAACTCCACACAGAAATGCCAACTGGCCCAGCTGGGGCTCAAACCAGCGACCGTCTTGCTGTGAGGCGAGAGTGCTACCCACTGCGCCACCGTGCTGCCCCTCATGTATATGATATTAATGAGTAATAATAAAAGACTTTTAAAGACATCATTCTTGACATTTAAGGTACATCATAGCAAAGCAACCAAAAGATAAAACAGTAAATAAAAAGCGACAATAAATTACAATACAAATTAAGATCAAATGATGAAGACATTTAACAAATCAAAGATAATAAAGAACGTTAACAACTACAAACTTACCTTACCGTTTATCAGCCGTGTGAACAGAGGTGTACAGCCATGAGACACTTTCTCTTGAACAACTCTATCTTCCTTTTTTCTTGATATAAGTATGTCTTACACTCACCACATGAAGAAAACATCTGATCAGAAACAGCCCAGGCAAATCAAGAAGCATCCCGCAGTGCCTGAGTTAGTCAAACAGAGAAAGAAAGAGGAAGTGAAAGCAGATGCTACACACACAGCCTTTACCACATATTCAAAGCATTTCTGATCTTCAGATGCATTTTATTTCTATTTAGACATGATTGTTTAGAAAGTGGACAGATGCAGCCAAAACCATTTAAAAATATTAATAATGTATTGGATTTGAGATTTTAGACCTAAGGTAATACCTAAACTCTTGGTTTCTCTTCCTCTTTTGTGTGTTTATAAGAGGCCTGCGAACTGCATTAAACCTTTATGCAAATTCCGAACAGACAGCTAAATCCTCCACAGCACAGACACTAGCTGGGTTTCCATCATCCTTCATTAATGCACATTTTAAAGTACGGCTTGAGAAAATATTGATAGAAATGCCAAATTCTGAATACATTCATTAATTTTTCTTCGGTTTAGCTTTATTCATCAGGGGTCACCACAGCGGAATGAACCGCCAACTTATCCAGCATATGTTTTACACAGCGGATGCCCTTACACAGAACTGAGAAACACCCATACACTCTTACATTCACACACATAAACACTACAGCCAATTTAGTTCATCAACTCCCCTATCGTGCATGTGTTTGGACTGTGAGGGAAACCGGAGCACCCGGAGAAAACCCACGCCAGTATGGGGAGAACATGCAAACTCCACACAGAAACACCAACTGACCAAGCCGAGACTTTAACCAGCGATCTTCCTGCTGTGAGGCGACAGTGCTCTCTCTATCTCTCTCTCTCTCTCTCTCTCTCTCTTTCTCTATATATAAATATATAGAGGGAAGATGTTATATCTCTTCCTGTCCTCTGGGGGAGCTGTGCATTGTGTTAGGGAGATGGGCTGTTGTTTGGCCTCAGTTGTGTTTCCTTGTGGGAAAGGTAAGGAGGGTTGTTTCTTGCTCTTCACAGAATCTAGAATTTTGTCAATAATATTGGCCATCCATGTTATTTTTAAGAGATATGTTATGGTTAGGGCATTAACCAATGTGTAGATGTGCTTATTTTAGACAGATATGTATATGGATTATAGTTTTGATATTTTGGTTGTTTCCATGTGGCAGAGCATATTGTTTAGGGTTTAATTGTGCATTGTGCATCCTTGTGGGAAAGTTGCAGTGCCATTTCTCCTGTCAGAGTCACAAAATTAAGAGAGGAGTCTATTAAAAGGAAAGCTGCTGTATTTGGCTCAACCACAGTCTTGTTTATCTTATCATACATACACACAACACAGAGACATTTTGGGGAAGCACACCAATGTAGAGGGTTACATACAAACATACATACACACACATATACATACATTTTCAAAAAGTTTGTATATGGAGAATTATAAAGTAACATACAGTTTTCTCACCAGTGAATGACTCATGAGGTAATGTTGCCTGGGGTCATTTCAGTTCTCATTTGGGACTTCGGGAGGTGTGGCTATGGATCGTAATTTGCATCAAGGAGGGACATGCATATCGATTGCTACCAAGTAAAGTTAGCATTTGGCCAGATCTTCTACTGCACCTTAAAGAGCTATAGTAAATGCTTTGACACAATCTACACTGATGCTTTATAGAAATAAAGACAGAAAAATTATAAAATGAAAAGAAAAAAATTCTATATAATAGACATCTAAACATACCTTGGCCAAAACAAGACTAAGGTCCAATCCCAATTATACCCCTTCCCCCTCGTTTTGTGCGTTCACGTGAAGGGGTAGGGGTGTCCCAATTCTCTTTAGCTTGAAGGCGTAGAGCTAAGGGGAAGGGATAGATACCCCTTTAAATGAAGATTTTTCAGAACCACACTCGAAACCAAGGGGTAAGAAAATTTCCCAGAATACACCAGCCACAATGACAGGATAGCTGCACCCGGAAGTAAGGAGATCCACAAATTTGTATTTTTTTTGTCATTATTACAAGTTCTTACAACAAACAAGCACATGTTTTAATTAATTCATAACCACGTTCCTCTTTTACAGTCATGCTTTAAAAAACGCTAAAATAAAAACCGCTAAATTTGCAATCCCTAATCATAACTCCTGTATAGCAGTCCCACAACATTCTGACACTCGATGACACTCGAATACCCTGTCAGAAAAGTCTAGTGGCTGTAAATGAGCTGTTTACAGTGTCTGCTATAATGTTAGTGTTGTTTGTGTGTTTACATGATGAATATGGCCACTGTGTAAATACACAGTATAGTTATGATCTTATTGCCACATTAGATCGTCATGATAACATAATATATGCCTTCAGTGATTTCCTGAAGATAAAAACCAAAAAACAACACAACTGGAATTACTACAGCAGTCGCGATCGTCTGATCTCATATGAAGCAAGAGATCGTGATGGCATATGATGATGTGTGCAGGTGCTGTAGTGCTGTCCCAATTCTTAGGGGTAAATTTTGAAGCTCTTCCCCTTCACCCTCGGTTTTAAGGGCCAAGGGAAGGGGTACAAAAATAGAATTGGCTTTGGACCTAAATCTGGGCTGTCAGTGAAAATCTAACAGACATCTAAAATAGCCAAAAAGTAGACTAGTCATCAAATATATAACATATTAATGACAGCCCAAACTTACACTGTAAAACCCAAAGAGTGAAGGCAACTCAAACCGTTTGAGGAAACCAATTGCAACAAACCATCTAAGTTCTAAAACTAATCCAAATGAGTACAGTGAACTTAATCTATTTGAGTAAACGAAGCAATTTGAGCACTGTAAAACCCAATGAACCCTCAAACTAACGGAGTACTGTAAAACCCAATAGGTTAAGGCAGGGGTCACCAATCTCGGTCCTGGAGGGCCGGTGTCCCTGCAGGGTTTAGCTCCAACTTGCCTCAACACACCTGGCTGGGTGTTTCAAGTATACCTAGTAAGACCTTGTTTAGCTCATTCAGGAGTGTTTGATTAGGGTTGGAGCTAAAATCTGCAGGACACCGGCCCTCCAGGAACAAGTTTGGTGACCCCTGGGCTAAGGCAACTCAAACCGTTTGAGGAAACCGGTTGCTACAAACCACTTGAGTTAAAAAGCTAATCTATATGAGTACTGTAAACTTACTCTATTTAAGTTGAAGTAATGAGGTATTTAATTAACTCATTACCTTCAACACTGACTTCAAAACTCTTTTAAAATGAGTAGAATTAACTTTCAGCCAATTTTAGGTCAACTACACTCATTTCATTTGATAAAGTTGACTGTTGGGTTTTACAGTATCGCCTTATTTCAGCTATGTTTAGATGTCTAATAGACGTTTATAAGGTTTCTTTTAGAGAAAGATGATTGATTTTCATTATCAATAAAGAAATTCAAACATATAGCCAAAGTAGAAGGTAAGTAACTTTATTTACATGTTTTTAGAACAAAATCAAGATTAATAATGTAATTATTTAAGTAATAAAACAAAGCATTTCTCTCTCAGTCTTTTAATGTAATGCTGTTTAATATTTGATATGCCAGCCTGATCTCACGAGAAAACGTAAGTATTTTACGTTTTGACTGTTTTGTGGCTAATTCGTACGAGTTCGTACGAGTTCAGTCGTACGAAATTGTACGATTTTAAAAAGGAGGCGTGGCACCTAACCCCACCCCTAAACCCAACCGTCATTGGCGGATGAGCAAATCGTACTAAATTGTACGAATTAGATCGTACGAATTCGTACGAATTAGCCACTACATCAAAAAGTTACGAATTGCCGTGAGATTGTGTTGGATATGCTATTATTCATGTGTTAATTGACCCAAAAATGTTAAATTATACAAGTAGAGCCATTCTTTTCTTGCTTTCCACAGGAAACATTGAAACTTGCGGTCAAAAACGTGAAAAAATAAAGGTATTATTTTGAGGAAATTAAAGACAGTCACATTTTAGTGAGTTAGAGACACATGTCTGCTTATTTTGATTAACATTTAGCTTCCATTCTTCTATAAATTTGACACAGTGACATTAATAAAGGCTGTGAATGGTCACACTTTATTTTGATGATCCGGTTGTTGAGTTACATCGCATCTACATGCCAACTAATTCTCATTAGATTATAAGTAGACTGTTAGGTTGGGGTTATTTTAAGTTGACATGTACTTGCAAAGTTTCTTATAGTCAGTTAAATGTCGGTCGAAGGAGCAGTATCAGCAGATATTAAGCTGGCAGTCTACTAATACTCAAATGGACCATCAAAATAAAGTGTTACCCTGTGAACTGTTCGCTGTGTGTCCAAAAGACTACATCATCCTCTTGTTTTTCTGAATGAAAAAAAAAGTTTATATGATTAATCACATTTGTAACTAAAATACCAAGGACATTAGATTTTAGGCTATTAGTTTTTGACTTACTGGAAGGTTTTCATACACAGAAGAGTCTAATTCAGGTTTACAGTGGTCAGAGGTAACTTGAAGAGCCTTGATGAAGAGACAAAGAGACAAATTCTTAAAATTTGGACACCAAACATGTGATATTTAAAACTAGCATTGCGGAGCATATCCTTTATTTTCTCTAAAGTGAAAAGAGTTTCATTATTTATAGAAAAGCATCAGCTAAAAGCCTTACCGTTGCATTCTCATATACAGGCTGATTAAAATCAACATCACAAGCTCTACGCCTGTCATCCTGAAGTCTGGAATGATTCAGCTTTACCACGAGACAGAAACAAGAGAGAAAAACAGGACAGAGAGAAAATAGTCTTTATCCAACCCATAAACATTCTGAATCCCATTCTGATGAGTAATTTCCAGACCTGAGACTGTTTGCCATTTCTCTGAGTCTTCCTCCTGATTCCCCTTTAAAGAGAATGATTTCACATATTAACAACCAATCAGAACCTCGATGTTTACTACACATTCATCATTTAACCATTGAGATTGGCCACTGCTATTTTAATGTATTCTTGTTTGTAATACAGGATTTACTCTATCATCATGTGAATTTCACACTTTCTCATTGTGGATATAGAAGATGGAAATTGGAAATTAGAAACATCCACTGTGATAAAATGCATAGCTTCACACACATCTTACCAAATTATCACCACTGTGATGAAAACCGCTGCTCCACAAACCACTCCAATCGCTATGTAGAATAGCACCGGGTGTCCTAAAAGAGAGGCAAATTAGCAAGCCATAAAAGATTCAAGTTAATCCCTCTAGCTCTGTCATGACATCTCTCAGGACGCACTCACACTATGCAATCCGAACCGTGCCCAGGTGTGTTTCCCGATACGTTTGAGAAGTGTGAGTGCTCTGAATCAGGCTCAGGCGTGGTTCACTTGGCCGGCCCTGGCCCGGTCGGAAGTGGTGTGCCAGAGCGCGGTTCACTTGCAGTGTGAATGCAAAGCGCTCCTGAGCCCGAAACTGAAGACACGATGTTACTTTTAGGGGAGTGTTTCTTATATATTTATTAATCTTTCTTAATTTTCAATGAACGCAAGACTGTTGTAGTTTATTAAAGACGCAAACCCTTCACTGCACGCCAGCTGCACCTTCAGCAAACCTCCTCACACCTGCAGCATGAGGACTTTTATGATCATTTATGAGCGTCCAGTGTTGCCAGATGTAGCTGACTGATTCCAGCCCAAAAACTATCCAAAACCCGCTGAAAACCAAAAAGCACCACCCAACAATTCGTAGATCTGTGGGGATGGGTGTCTCGTTGGGAGATCCCAACTTTTGTAAGCGTTTGTATGTGAAGAACAGGGCTATGGCATCTCTTTGGAAGATTATAACAGGTTTGTGAAGAACGTTGCCGTTGCAAAACCGCCCAAATTTTTTACCCGCAAAAACAAATTCAAAACCACCCACACTGGCAACATTGGTGGATCTGTTCAGCAAAGAATTTCAATTTACCTGTTTCAGTGACAGTGACGGCGTCTGATCTCTGAGCTCCATGTGGATTGCGAGCCTCACAGTAGAAGCGTCCACTCTGTACTGCACTGAAACTCTGTCCAGATCCAACAGCTGAGCTTTGATTCTCCTCAAACCAGCTGAAGTTCAGAGCAGGAGGGTTTGAGTCACTGATGCACATCAGACTTGCTGAATCAAACCAAAGCAGACCAGAATCAATGACGGACACTGAGACATTCTTGGGAGGATCTGGAAAGGACAAAAATGACCATTCATTATAGAGATTTAAAAAACAATACAATAATTTTAACCACAAAAAATGATCATACACTCACACTGGACATCTAAAGTCACAGGATCAGAGTATTTCTCTCCATGTTCATTGATGCCTCTACACTTGTATTTTTCACTGTCATCAGAGCTGATCTTTGAGATGCTGAAGATTTGTCCAGATCCTACAATATTTCCTTCTTTAAACCAGCTGATTTGTGCAGGAGGGTTTGAGTCACTGCTGCAGCTCAGAGTCACTGAATCTCCCTCCATTACAGCAGATCCACCGACGGACACTGAGACGCTCTTTGGTGGGTCTGAAATGGTCATAATTAAAAGTTTAGAGCTCGGCAACATTTAGAGCTCTAATTCAGATTACACCATTTGTATTGTTGTGAATTTTTTTTATGTCACTTCATTAGATTAGGTGTCTCAGGTACAAAATATGGCAGACTACATCTTGCTTCATGACCAATCATTGCGTGATGTCTACGATGCACATTCTGTTGTCAAAAATATGCTCAAATTATAAATGTCTTTGTATTTGGATAATCTCAGTACTCACTCACCAGGCTCCAGAATGATACTGATCAGCATTTATCTTTTTATTTTAGTAGTGGTAGTTCTGTGATAATACGTCATATAAGCATACTGTTGTCAAAACTCCACAAAGGTATCTTATGTTTGGAAGCAGTCCTCTCTTATTGGTCTTGCCATTTTAAAAGCTGCGTACTGAAGAGATTCTGTACTCATACTGGCCAATTGATTACCAATGTGATGAAAAACGTTATGGACGATGAGGTGAAAATGTTCAATAATTACGCTATAATTATGGCACAGTGGTTAGCACTGTTGTCTTACAGCAAGAAGGTCGCTGGTTTGAGTTCCGGCTGGGCCAGTTGGCAATTCTGTGTGGAGGTTGCATGTTCTCTTCATGTTGGTGTGGGTTTCCACCGGGTGCTCCGGTTTCCCCCACAGTCCAAAGACAAGCGCAATAGGTGAAACTAAATTGGCCTTAGTGAATGGGTGTATGGGTGTTTCCCAGTACTAGGTTGCAGCTGGAAGGGCATCCTCTGCACAAAACATGCTGGAATAGTTGGCGGTTCTTTCCGCTTTGGCGACCAATGAAGAATAAAGGGACTAAGCCGAAGGAAAATGAATGAATGAATTATGAGTTACTGTGATGATGACATGGTATGATGACATAACTATAGTAGACAAAGTTCTCATGCACTTTGACACAGTACATGAGAAGAAACTATTGAATTTTGCATCCCGATGCCTATTTGTTACTTACAAATTCTCACAACAAAAAAATCATGTAATTTGAAAGGGGCTTTAGAAGAACTTACAAATCTGCACTCACACATGACATTGAGATAGACCTCAGGTGATGTGAGTGTGTGTCCATGTACAGCACATCTATATCTGCCTAAATCTTCTCTTCTGACTGGATCGAGGATGAGTTTGTTTCCAATAGTTCCTTCAGTCAGTAGCTGTGAGTTTCTGTACCAGATGAATGTTGGTGTGTCAGTCAGTTTACAGCTGCTTTTACATGTCAGACGGACTGAATCTCCCTCTGTCACTCTCTCAGGAGACTCCAGCTGAAGATCTGAACACAACACACACATTATATCTAGTGCTGCTCTCATACACTGATTATTATTCTACATAATGACCACAAGAAGAGAGAAACCTCAGGAAAGTCACCTGTGACATTAAAAGTCACTCCTAAAACATCAATCCATTTGCCACCTGGTTGGTTAGTAGTGATTCTGCAAAAATATTGGTGTTCGTCCTTCTTTGTCACTTGACTCAATCTGATGGTGTAGTACCTCTGTTTATCTCCCAGATACTGAAGCCTCTGACTGTATTCAGGGTCCTCGGACAGATCTGGATGATCCTCCTTTTCTTTTCTGTCTTTTTCTTTTGTCCAGAAAACATTCTTGATCTGATGTCCAGTAGGGTATGTATAGTTACAGCTCATTATCACTGTTGAGTTCTTTAGTGCACAGTGTGGCGCACTATAACTCACACCCCAATCACCACAAGAAATCCCTGAAACCCAAATGTTTTTGTGCAAAATTTCTGAGTTCATGTTAAAGAAAAGATAATACAAAAGTTTACAAATGTGTCACTGAAACAGTAACGACTCACTGTGAATCATAAGCAGAATGAGGAGAGGAAGAGGAGGAGCCATTCTGACTGACATCATCATAGAAACACCTACAACACAAGCATTGTGGTTTATTGCAGCATTCATGACTCTATAATATAATATAATATAATATAATATAATATAATATAATATTTTTGTATTTTTTTGTGTCTTTTGAAAATGTTGCAGGGCAAAAAATCAGCAAATTCGCTACAAATTGCAAAGAAAAACTATTAAAGACTCAACAAAAATGTTGTTTATGCAAGAAAAGCCAACGTTTTTGGCCATGCACACACCCATGACAAAATGAACCACAATTTCTGTTAGAAATAGTGAGTAGTGCTAGCTACAGGAAAAGGGAAAGGCAAGAGTTGTATCACATGTGCAGATGCTCACAAACAAAATAACCAAATGAAAGAGTCCATCAGGGAGGTACAGCAAAGGCAAACAAAAGAGGAGGAATGGTGGACCGGCTACATGGAGAAGAACAGAACAGGAGCAGTGATGCTGCATAGCCAGGGTGGGGGCGGCAAGTTATGTGGCCAGGGCAGGTGCATAGAGTTGGCAGAACAAGAAACCAGTATGAATCCGGTGGGACAGGAGATCAGGCAGGAGCAAAAATGGGGCTGACTCTGGAGGGCGGTTATGGAATGGCTCTGGAGGGGAGTCATGTGGACTGGCACTGGCTCTGAAACTGGTTATGGCATGGAGTCATGAACTGGACTGGCTCTGGATCTGAAGTGGAGTCATGGACTGGAACTGGATCTGGAATGGAGTCATAGACTGGCACTGATTCTGGTACTGGCTCTGAAGTGGAGTCATGGACTGACACTTATTCTGAATCTGGAGTGGAGTAAGGGACTGGCTCTAGAACTGGCTCTGGAGTGGAGTCATGGACTGGCTCAGGAACTGCATCTGAAGTGGACTCAGGGAATGGCTCTGTAACTGGCTCTGGAGTGGAGTTACTGACTTGCACTGGCTCTGAAGTGGAGTCATGGACTGGACTGGCTCTGTATTTGAAGTGGAGTCATGGACTGGCTCAGGAACTGCATCTGAAGTGGACTCAGGGACTGGCTCTGTAACTGGCACTGGAGTGGAGTTACTGACTTGCACTGGCTCTGAAGTGGAGTCATGGACTGGACTGGCTCTGTATCTGAAGTGGTGTCATGGACTGGACTGGCTCTGTATCTGAAGTGGAGTCATGGACTGGCTCGAGAACTGGCTCTGGAGTGGAGTCATGGACAGAAAATGACTCTAACTGGAACTGGATTTGTCTTGAATCTGAAGTGAATTCATGGACTGGCTCTGCAACTGGAGTGGAGTCATGAACTGGCTCTGGATCTGATGTAGAGTCATGGACTGGCTCTGCAACTGGAGTGGAGTCATGAACTGTGAACTGGCTCTAGATCTGATGTAAAGTCATGGACTGGCACTGGAACTGATCTAGAGTGGAGTCATGGACTGTGAACTGGATCTAGATCTGATGAAGAGTCATGGACTGGCACTGGGATGGTTCTGGAGTGGAGTCATGAACTGTGAACTAGCTCTAGATCTGATGTAGAGTCATGGACTGGCACTGGAACTGATCTGGAGTGGAGTCATGGATGGCATCAGACTCAGAAGTCAGACTAGAGCTAGTCAACAGTGCTGTCAATCATTTCCTGTTTGAGGTAAACTTTGCTTCTGATCATGACATCTTCTCAAGCTCCAGCTGACCTGTTTTGACCATTTGCCATTTACAAGGTCCAATTGGGCCCCATAAGTTACAGTGAAAATTCAAATAGCCTTGCAGCTCTGGCTTTCTCATTTTAGACCAAACAGTATAAAATCCCACTGTGATACAAAAACTACAAGTTATGTAAAAGGAAATGGGACTCATCTGATCAGGTGACCTTTTTCTGGTCCAGAGTAGTTGTAGTAATAATAGTAGTAGTATATTCATATAGCACATTTTTTACACAACACAATCAACACTATTTAAAATGTCAAAGCACACAACACATAAACAACTAAAACATAAAACAACCCCCTGCTTATGAGTTACAATTGTACCACAAAAACTTCAGTTTGACTAGTAAGATCTAAACCAATTGAGAACAGAGCCTTGAACCCCATGACCTTCTCAAGGCAGGAAATAAGGATCCCATGATCTACCATTTCAAAAGCTGTACTAAGGTCTACAAGCATAAGGACTGCAGAGTCCTGGGTTCCCTAAATAACGAAGTGTTCCTCATTACTTGAAGACTACTATGAAAGACTTTAAAACCCAATTGTAAAACCTCATAAATAGCATTGAGCTCCAGAAAGCTCTGTTCGCTGATCCTTCTTTAGGGACTTAGATAGAACAGTATACTTTAAGATAAGTCTAAAAGTGGACGACATTGATTTTGAGAGGGTGGACCAACCACTGGCATTATTTAGATAGCTATTGTGTAACAGACTGAAGAGGATTTCGATGTAGGCACTGGTCACAAACAAACGAAACCATTACTAGAGAGAACAACAACAACAGAAATAATTCACTGAACAGCTAGTTTTATAGAACCCATAGATATCTGCTTTCAGTAAAATGTTATAAAATAATGCTCTTACCCATTTCACCAACACGTCTGACCGGTGATAGCAGTAAAATGATCTGGATGAAACCAGTACTGGCATTGACACATTCTCAATGACACGTGATTAACACCCTATATTTTAATGAGGTTTTCACAACTTGTGCCTTACAGATAAAGCAGAAGTGCTGTTAAGATGTACCAAGTGCATCATATAGAACCTGCTCCTGAGACACAAAGAAAAAAAAATCTATAAATGGGTCTGGTTTGAGAGCTGCTGGATCATCTGTGCATAAACCTCTAATGCACTGAATGATTTATAGCTGTTTATACTCTCAGTAGTGAAACTATTAAAGGGCCACAGATACAATTTCCTTTTAAAGGAGATATGTGTGAATCTTCGATGGGGTTGTGATCTCTGTGGTTGAACGCGTGATCATGTGACCTTCATGAGTGACAGACACTGAGTGATATCACACCTAGCAGGAAGAGTAAAGCCAGAGATATTCTTATCATGGGGGAGATGAAAATATCTACCATTGGAAAACCAATAACACTAACTTGGTCAAGTGAAGTGCATCTTAGCCAATAGCATAGCTCTTTTCCTGTTTACTGCCATGGAGTCTATGTTAGCATTAGCCTTTTAAGATTTCAGGCTTGGCTTTAATTGGCTTTTGTCAAGCTGGAGGCCTCTTCACAACCCAAAATGGTGTCTCTAGTTACAGAAGTCCCACCTTTAAATAAAAGAGCCAATCAGCAGTCGGTGGAGTCAGCATGGCACTGCAGCTCTCGATGCAGATCTGAAACTTGCATTCAGGACTGAACTTGAGCATTAAAAACATGAAGCTAATGCTATTTTTTTGTTGTTTTACCATAAGAAATTTCATTCAGGTGGCGCAGTAGGTAGTGCTGTCACCTCACAGCAAGAAGGTCGCTGGTTCGAGCCCCAGCTGGGTCAGTTGCCATTTCTGTGTAGAGTTTGCATGTTCTCCCTGTGTTCGCGTGGGTTTCTCTGGGTGCTCCAGTTTCCCCGCCCAGGGTCCAGTGACATGTGGTATAGGTGAATTGGGTAGGCTAAATTGTCCAAAGTGTATGAGTGTGAATAAGTGTGTATGGATGTGTCCCAGAGATGGGTTGCAGCTGGAGAGCTGCATAAAACATGTGCTGAATAAGTTGCCGGTTCATTCCGCTGTGGCGACCCCAGATTAATAAAGGGACTAAGCCGAAAAGAAAACGAATGAATGAACTTCATTCATTGGAGAGTATGGGAATGTCCGAGCAGGTTGGTACGTCCTGTCTTTACAATCAAACCAAAAAGTGGCACAAAATGCAGGGGAATAAAACCCCTGGCTGATAAAATATACTGGATTCTTTAGTTGGATAATCTTGCTAGATACTTAAAAAAAGTTACATTTTACAATTATTAAAGCATGAATATTTTTACTTTGCATACAATTATTACGCTTAAAACAATACAACACTACAGTTAATTGCAAAATGATTTTTATTAGGCAATTAGCAAGACATTTACAGAGCATTTTGTCTAGACTGATATGTGCCAGCCATATTTTCAGTTTGCACTGCATAAAGCAGAGATTTCCTCTGTGATTGTGGATTGTTAAATACTTGCTGAAAAGGTGCATTTCAGTTCATTATATAACATCTTTTATTGTTTAACAACTCAACTGAAATATTTGATCAAACACAAAAAGTGGTCAAATACTTATATGCTAAATGTATATGCTAATAGCAACTCTTTATTCCACTTCCCTTGATCGTTTTAAAAGAGATTATAATTTTGTTTATCAAAGTCGCTAGCATTTTCTCCTGCTGCAGCTTCGCTCAGAGTGGGAATGGAAAACATGGAATGGAGCTGCAGAGGGTGATAACGGGATGCATTGAGTGTGGAGGAGAGTTCCTCTGCTGCTCCATTCTTCTAAAACTCCAGTCCGGGTTAAAATCTGTGTATCCGTAACATATGGACGCTGATAACGCAGGTGAGGATCCACATGCAGTTCTTTAATAATGAGAGTAGTCAGACAGGCAATGGTCAAAACAGGAGCAAAACAGAAGCATAAAGGTAATCCAAAATATCAGTGCCCTACTGAAGTGCCCTACTGAAAAAAACAGCTTAAACCAGCCTAGGCTGGTTGGCTGGTTTTAGCTGGTCGACCAGTCTGGTTTTAGAGGGGTTCTGGTCACTTCCAGCCATTTTTTAGCTGGTCTTAGCTGGTCAGGCTGGAAAATGACCAGCTAAAACCAGCTTGACCAGCCTAGACAGGCTGGGAGCCCAGCCAAAACCAGCTATGTCCAGCTTAAACCGGGCTAGTCAAGGTGGTTTAGCTGGATTTAACTGGTCATTTTACAGCCTGACCAGCTAAGACCAAAACCAGACTGGTCAACCAGCTAAAACCAGCCAACCAGCCTAGGCTGGTTTAAGCTGGATTTTTCAGAAAGAATACAGGCAAAACGTCAGGCTAGGCGCAAGGATCAAAAAATGGCAAGACAAACAAGGAAGAATGGTTGTCATGTTACACGGGGTAAAACAAGACGTGTTTTTACAGTCCAGTTAATGATTCACTTATGAGCTTCAGCTGTGTGTCTCTGTGTATGTCATCATCATCAGTGATCTGGAACAGGTGTGTATGAATAGGTAAAATGGGATTTGTAGTTGTTTTGGTGGCAGATTCGTAGTTCTCCAGCGATCAATATGGACTAGATTGCTGGTGATTGTGATAGTATAAGTTAAGGCTCAGGTTTACTTTAAATAAACTTTTATTTCATTCTTCATTTGAGGACAAAAAAAGTTTTCACGACTGAGTAGGCAGGGCTGTAAATAGGTCATGCTGTTTCTATAAGTGCTATAAACAACAATAGCGGCTGGAAGAGAACAGTTTCATAAACATCTGGCAAACAACCCTCTCCCCGAGATACACAATATATTCCATTTACTGCGCAGAGAAACTATTATGCAATGCAGTTGTGCTTCTCAACCAGTGTGAAACCTTCTGATTCTTAAAAATCTCTCTGTGAGCAATCGTCCAGGTGTGGATAGATCTGTATCAGCTCTGCTGCTCCACCCAGCTGTGTCGTAAGTGGGGGAAAGGAGTGACAGAGTGCTTAGGGCCCTAGCATTTTTACTCTACAACCCCCCCCCCCCCATTTTTACACATTCATCTATAAATGAAACACTGAAATGTGTGAAGCAGTGAAATGTTTGCTGTGCTTCTGAAACACTACTGCTTCCTCTTGTGTTTCTAAAGAAAAAATACAGTAAATAATTTATTAATTACAGTTTTTAACTAAAATATCAAGAACATTTAGGCTAATATGTTTTCTCTATCTAGTCTGTTTTTTTTACTCACCGGAAGGTTTTCATACACAGAGGAGTCCAGTGCAGGTTTACAATTGTTGATTTGAAAAGCCTTGATAAAGAGACAAACAGAAAGAGTTTCTATATAATCAGACAACAGACATTTGATATTTACAACTAATTTTATTTGATTTAGCATTATGGAGTATTTCCTTTTTTTCTATAAGGTAAAGAGAGATCAGTGTTTTAGAAAAGCATCAGCTAAATCACTTACCGTAGCATTCCCATACACAGGCTGATCAACATCACAAGCTTTACGTTTATCATCCTGACGTCTGGAACGATTCTACTTGGTCACGAAAGAGAACAGAATAGAGAGAAAATAATATTTTTACACAACTCATAAAGTCACAACTCCATTCTGATGTGTACAATCCAGGCTCATTCTGAAAATGTACCTCTATATACATTTCTGCAGACCGCAAAATTCGTTCTAGGAGCTAAATTTTTTTTTCTTTGCAGTTTTTGTATTTGTAAATCCACCAGAGGCCGCTATGTATGCTTTTTGAGATCTCAAATTTCTCCCACAGGTGCCATTTGCACCTGCTGTTCTCACGCAAATCCTCCAGAGGCCATTGTTGACAGACTGACCCACCCTCCTCCTTCGCTAAACCCGACCAATAGTATTTTGAAAAGCACAGACTGACACGCCCACCCACCTGCCTTAACCCAAGTGACAATTTTAAAAAGCAATCGAGAAAAACAAAAGCCCTCGCCTGATTTTTACCACATTTTCAAATTGTACCACATCCTCACCTTGTTATTTACTTGTGTATTAAATTTTTTTGGATTCTGTTTTTGTCTTACCGGCTGGAATCGTTCCTCACTGGACTCGAACACTACGGTGAAAATTTAAGAAAGCACTTACAAAATACACCAGCAAATAAAGAAACGATCTTCATCAATTTGACAGCACACGTGTTGAAAATTGGTCACAACACAAACAACTGAAGAAACTGAAGACATTGTCCGTCATGTTTTAGGGTCCCCTTGAAACATTTTCGTTGTTTTACGTGGATATTTACAAGTGTTGTGACCAATTTGCAGCACGTTTCTTCAGTTGTTTGTGCTGTGACCGATTTGCAACACGTGTGCTGTCAAACGGATAAAGATCGTTTCTTTATTTGCTGGTGTTTTTTGTAATTGCATGTGCTTTCTTAAGTTGCAGCGCATTAAGCTCTCTCGGCCACTATAGACTACCATTCTCGTGGTCAACTCCTCTCTGCATCTCAAGTCCGCTGACGTACATAGTGAACATACTGGACAAACTTGGAACAGCAGGATAGCCGTCCATGTGGAGGTAAGCAGTCAGCTGGTAACCAAGAAAAGGTGTCATACCACCCTGTATCGTTCGTTTTAAAAATGAAATACAGCCATACGTACTTCTGGCTGCATAACTCGTGATCTCCAGAAACGTATATAGGACTACTGTATGCTTTCAGAATAAGCCTATGTTGGATGAGTAAATTACTGATTGTTTTCTGACCTGTTGTTTGGCTTTTCTCTCCTTCATCCTCCTGATTCCCCTTTAAAGTCATTAATTTCACACATTACCAAACAATCAGAAGCTCAATGTTTAATACATTTATCATTTACCCAGTGGAATTTATAAGACTGACCACTGCCATTTTAATGTGATGAGATCTGGTTTATAAACAGTGTTTACTGCAGTAATCCTGTGAATTTCAGACTTTCTCATTACATCGAGCCACACACATCTTACCAAATGATCCCCATTGTGATGAAAACTGCAGCTCCACAAACCACTCCAATGGAGATGTAGAATAGCACTGGAGGACCTACAACAGAGACAAAAGAGTAACACATCAGAAATGACCCAAGTTCATCATCTTTAAAATAGTAAATGAGCTGCTTTACCTTTAACAGTGACAGTGACGGCGTCTGATCTCTGAGCTCCATGTGGATTGTGAGCCTCACAGTAGAAGCGTCCACTCTGTACTGCACTGAAACTCTGTCCAGATCCAACAGCTGAGCTTTGATTCTCCTTAAACCAGCTGAAGTTCAGAGCAGGAGGGTTTGAGTCACTGATGCAGCTCAGACTCACAGAATCTCCCTCCATTATTTCAGCAGATCCATTGATGGACACGGAGACATTCCTGGGTGGGTCTGAAAATGACAAAATCAAGTATGTTTCTGAAGATACATTTTAAAAATGCTTATAAAGACCTAACAAATCTGTACTCACAGGTGACATTGAGATAGACCTCAGGTGATGTGAGTGTGTGTCCATGTACAGCACATCTATATCTGCCTGCATCTTCTCTTCTCACTGGATCGAGGATGAGTTTTTCAATAGTTCCTTCAGTCAGTGTGTGTGAGTTTCTGTACCAGATGAATGTTGGTGTGTCAGTCAGATTACAGCTGCTTTTACATGTCAGATTGACTGAATCTCCCTCTGTCACTCTCTCAGGAGACTCCAGCTGAAGATCTGAACACAACACACACATTATATCTAGTGCTGCTCTCATACACTGATTATTATTCTACATAATGCACAGAAGAAGAGAGAAACCTCAGGAAAGTCACCTGTGACAGAGAGACGCACTCCAGTTTTACCAATCCATTTGCCATTTTTATCAGTAGTGATTCTGAAATAATACTCGCGTTCATCTTTCTTTGTCACCTTAATCAGTCTGATGGTGCAGTTCTGCTGTTTATCTCCCAGATACTGAAGCCTCTGACTGTATTCAGGGTCCTCAGACAGATCTGGAAACTCCTCATCATCCTTTTTATCTTTTGTTTTGGTCCAGTACACTTTCACGGTCTGATGTCCAGGAGGGTATTTATAAGTACAGCTCATTATCACTGATGAGTTCTTCAGTGCACAGATGTGTGAAGGACTGTATTTAACATCCCATTCAGTGGTAGAACCCCCTGAAACACAGAAGTCCAAAAGTTATTTATGATTGAGAAAAGCATAATAGTTTTGTGATCTCCAGCAGGATTGCCATCAGGGAGCACTACTTATATCTCCCTCGCAGACTACACATACCATCATGCCTTGCAACCACACACCAGTTTCATTTTACCTTTTTACTACACATAGTTGTAGAATATAATCACTTATAACATGGACTTAGTACCGCGGCTTGTAATTTTGGGAACTATGAAAGAGTATCTGAAGTTGGGCCCATGCTAATATTGTTTATACTAATAAAGTAGGTCTCAAATCAGCTAATTTCATGTTTATACATATAGCGTTTTCACAATGTAGATTGTGTCAAACACCTTAACATAGAAGTTCTAGTAAACTAAAACTGTGTCAGTCTAGTTTTCAGAGTAGAAGTTCAGTTTAGTTCAGTGTGGTTCAATTTTCACTGCTGAAAGTTCAAACACTGAAGAGCAAATCCATCGATGCGCAGCTACACAAGTCCCAAACCAAGCAAGCCAGTGGTGACAGCGGCGAGGAACAAAACTTCACCCGTTGACAAAAGTGAAAGGAAAAGAACCTCAAGAGAAACCAGGCTCATTTGGGCATGACCATTTCTCCTCTGGACAAACTTCTTGTGCAGAGCAGCAGTCCAGGTGCCGAAGGCTGGAGATCTAGGTCTCTTAGAATCATCCTAAATTACCCGGGCTTAGCGGTGCCCCTGCATGGACTACAAATACATCACTGTCTCATTTATGCATGGCTGAGTCGGGTTAACCTGGGAGTACACTGTGTGATTTTTGGTCCAATTTAAGCTTAATACTAACTTGTATGACTCTTCTTTAAATCTGGCTGAATTTCAGCGTTGTCGTGCATCATTTGTGTTCGTGCAGTGTACAGGAGGGACGGAGAGGCAAATAAACTACTAATCGGCTATCGGATAGTTGGATGGTTTTCTGACATTTCAGAAGTCTTTCTGTGCCCTCATCAGGGAATCACACAGTTTAATCAGAGCTAAATTTTAAGTTTTCTTTTCACCAAGCCTTGCACTCTATCCTATTGGTGGCATAAATACACCGCATACTGGTTGGCCAACCACCATGAAAATAAAAAGAAGCAGCGGGTGTTATGTGTTGATTTCATACACATAGTGTGTGACAAATCACATTTGTGAGAAATTACAAAGAAGTTGCACAGTGTATGCCCGGCCTTAGCTGTTGATGAGAGGGGACCGAGCTTTTACTGTGGCAGCACCTAAATTGTGGAATGGGCTGCCTCTGCACATTAGACAAGCCTCTTCTATTACTCTTTATAAATCTATTCGTAAAGCCCACTTCTTTAATTTGGCCTTTGGCACAATGTGAGATGTTGACATTTTATGTTGATTTATTTGTATTTATTTAAAGTATATGTCATGCTTTGTTTTACCCTATATTGTTAGCACTTTGGTCAACTTTGTTGTTTTAAGGTGCATAATAAATAAAAAAGAAATTGAAATAAATGCATTTCAAAGTGTTTTCCCTTGGTTTAGCCTTGCTCTTGTTTCTGACCTTCGGACTGTTTCTTTTGATTTTTGATTGTTTGCCATAGTGTTGACCATTTGCCTGTTTAACCGATTGCGCTCTTGGAATATCTCTGTTGTTGTCTGTGCTAAAATTCGACCCCTGCCTGTCTGACCATTCTTGATAAAGCTGGAATTGGATCTTCACTCCTGTCGTCACGTCTCCTCCTTGCAACAAAACAGTACAGTCACTGAAACAGTAATGGCTTACCGTGAATCATGAGCAGGAAGATCAGAGGAAGGGGAGGAGTCATTCTGATTGACATCACCATAGCGACACCTACAACACAAGCATAGTGGCTTATTGCAGTGTTCATGAGTTAGAAATATATATATATATATTTAAATCTTGTTTCATGATTCATAAGCCAGAAATAAAGTAGTTCTCTAGGTTTGTACATTATGGAATTATGCTCAGGGACGGTTTGCATTCACACTAAATATGTACAGCTCCCGAGCCCAACTGCACCATGCTGTGGCCCACCTCTTCCAACAAGGCCAGAGGCAGGCAGTAGCACTCAGACGAGTCAAACGCTCCAGCATTTTGGGGACAAATGCACTTGGGCACAGTTCAGATTTCCCAGTGCAGGGGTGTCCAACCCTGGTCCTGGAGATCTCCCTTCCTGTAGAGTTCAGCTGCCACCTTGATCAAACATATTTGTGTTCAATTACCAAGTGCTAATTCAGATCCAACTTACTGTAGTTGGTTTAGTTGTGTTCGATTTGGGTTGGACCTGAACTCTGCAGGAAGGCAGATCTCCAAGAACAAGGTTGAACACCCCTGGCCTCGTGTGAGTACACCCACCCAGAAGTGTTTATCCGGTATTTAGCCTTACCACAGGGTCTACTCTTCAGCACAAGGTTTAAAAAAAACCTAGACATGAAAACTCTTTTAAATCCCAACATAAGAGAACAAGTCTCAATTTTCACAAATCTGAACAACAACATATCTCTCTCGTTATTAATATTGTAGCAGTCTGAGGAGGGTCAGGAAGCATTTGACTGTTTAAACTCCTCTTTTAATGAACTTTTGCACAGTGTAGATGAGAGTACTTTCATGCCTGAAAACAAGCCAACTCTCAGATCAGAAAAACATACATTACTGAGGGAAAAACATCCCGACAAGTGCACAGACTCACTTTACCCCAAAACCTGTACCTCGAGGGTTTACTTTACTTTAAACTCTTCTACGCTACACTACTCCCCTCCCCCAGAAAAAAGTGAACATAGTCTTTGGTTTGGACTTGACTTCTTCTTTATTCTGGTGCCACATCGTAGAACAAAACCAAGCAAAGACGATGCAGAAGTTCACTTCTGACACCAGCGTAACAGGTAAGGAAGCTTATAATTCATCATCCTTAACCTTTAATGAACTTTTGCACGGCATAGACGAGGATACCTTCACTTGACGAAAAACAAACCAACTCTCTCTCATCAGAAAAAAAAAGTACATTCCCATTAAAGAAAACCCAGTGAGTACACAGAGTCACTTTACCCCAAAATCTTGAATATTAAAGTCTGCCTTTGTTATTTAGAAAGCTACTGTGCAATAAATTAAAGAGCATTATCAATTACACTTTAGTCACAAACATACAAAACCATTACCAGACACATCAAAAATGTATCCACTAAAAAACTAGCCCCATAAACCATAAAATAGGCAAATACGGTGCTCTTACCCATTTCCCCAACACCCGTGACCAGTTATAGCAGTAAAATAAACTAGATGAAACCAGTACTTGCCTTCACACATTCTCAATGACACGTGATTAACACCCTATATTTTAATATGTGGTTTTTACATCTTAAATAGTGCAGCTAATGCAGAAGTGCTCAGAAAGTTTATTAAGTGCGTCATCATAGAAATTACATTATGCTAAAGGTTATGAATGAGAGAAGCTTTGTATGAGTCTTTAGGGATACTTATTTTGTAATGCTTACAGACTATATCTATATATACACTCACCAGTCACATTATTAGCTACACCTCACTAGTACCGTGTCGGACCCCCTTTTGCCTTCAGAACTGCCTCAATCCTCCGTGGCATAGATTCAACAAGGTACTGGAAATATTCCTCAGGGATTTTGCTCCATATTGACATGATGGCATCACACAGTTGCTGCAGATTTGTCGGCTGCACATCTCCCATTCCACCACATCTCAATCAGTGATAATGATCCAAAGGGATGGACATAGTAAGCAACAATACTTAGGTAGGCTGTGGCGTTGACACAATGCTCAATTGGTACTAACAGGCCCAAAAGTGTGCCAAGAAAATGTCCCCCACACCATTACACCACCACCACCACCAGCCTGAACCGTTGATACAAGGCAGGATGGATCCATGCTTTCATGTTGTTGATGCCAAACTCTTATTCGACCATCCGAATGTGGCAGCAGGAATGGAGACTCATCAGACCAGGCAACGTTTCTCCAATCTTCTATTGTCCAGTTTTGGTGAGCCTGTGTGAATTGTAGCCTCAGTTTCCTGTTCTTAGCTGACAGGAGCGGCACCCGGTGTGGTCTTCTGCTGCTGTAGCCCATCCGCCTCAAGGTTGGACGTGTTGTGCATTCAGAAAAGCTCTTCTGCAGACCTCGGTTGTAACGAGTGCTTATTTGAGTTACTGTTGCCTTTCTATCAGCTGGAACCAGTCTGGCCATTCTCCTCTGACATCAACAAGGCATTTGCGTCCACAGAACCACCGCTCATTGGATATTTATATCCTCTTTGTCAGACCATTCTCTGTAAACCCTTGAGATGGTTGTACGTGGAAATCCCAGTAGATCAGCAGTTTCTGAAATACTCAGAGCAGCCTGTCTGGCACCAACAACCATGCCACGTTCAAAGTCACTTAAATCACCTTTCTTTATCATTCTGATGCTTGGTTTGACCTGCAGCAGATCATTTTGACCATGAGAGCTGCTGGATTTGTGATCATGAAACACTAGATAATTATTGCAGTCAAAAGAAACTATGCATTTCATAAGCTTCCAATGCATTGATAGATTAATAGATGTTTATAATCTCAGTGTCTTTTTTAGGAAGTGTAACTTCTCAATAAAATTGCCACAAATACAGTTGACTAAAACACATTTTCTTCCTAATTGAAGATTGTGAGAACCCCAAATGTGTGAATCTTTGCTTTGCTCTGTGGTTGAACGCGTGATAATGTGACCCTCATGAGCGACTGAGACTCTGAGTGACATCGCACCTAACAGGAAGGGGAAGTCAAGCAGTTTAAAGCTGGAGGCCTCTTCACAAACCCAAAATAGTGTCTGTAGTCACATAAGTCCTGCCTTTAAATTAAAGAGCCAATCAGCAGTCAGTGAAGCTCCCATTGCAGATCTAAAGCTTGCATTCAGGACTGAACATGAGCATTATAAACAAAGTTAATGCTGTTTTAATGTTGTTTGAGCATGAGAAACATTAGTTATGGGGGAGTTGACAGTATGGGAATGTCAGAGCAGGTTGGTAAGTCCTATCTTTACCATCATACCAAAAAGTGGTGCAAAACGCAAGAGAATAAAACCACTAGCTGATAAATAAACTGGCATCTTTGGTTGGATATACTTTGGATTTGGCTGCAAATACTTTGGAAAAGTAAAGTTTTACAATTATTAAAGCATGAATGCTTTTATTTTGCATATAATTCTCATGATATTTTAAATAATAAAAATGTATATATTGGAATGAACTGAAGTCCTGTATTAAGTACTTAACAACACATTAACAAAGCATTATGTCAGAATTAACCTGCCTACAGTATAAGATAGAAGTGAAATTTCCATTAACATTGCCACAAGTTATTGTGATATATAGTATTTCAGTTCACACTGCATAAAGCAGATAAAAAAGGAGTTTACTTTGAGATTGTGAATTGTTAAAATCAGCATAAAAAAGTTAAGATTGTCTTATTGTCTTATTTTTTCCTTTATCATGACGTACATCCACTTGAAACAGTCCTGAAATGATAAAAATGCAGGGCGGTGTGTGAATTTGTCCTTTGGGAACTGATTGGATTGTTGGACATTACCAACAAAATGGAGGAAGATTAACAAGTGGATAAAAGCTGAGCAGAAATGAGACGTGACCTGATAGCCACACCCTAAAGGACTGATAGGCCATGTCCTAAATGACTGATAGTCCTGCCTTTAAGGACTAGTAGCCCCGCCCTAAAGGATTGATAGGCCATGCCCCAAAAGACTGCTAGTCTTACCTTAATGTAATGATAACCCCACCTTACAGGACTGATAGCTCCACCCTAAAGGACTTCCATGTGACCAGAAGAAGTGAAATTTTTGAATAAAGATTCTGAGGGCAAATAAACTTTTCCAAAATAATGAAGTGCACAGAAACATCCTTTATAACACTACTAAATACATCTAAAAAGAAGAAAAGCTCATTTTTAATTTAATTTTAACTTAAAAGGTGAATTATCAGTTGCAAAATGATCAGTATGCCATCTTTTATTATTAAATTTCTATAAAATATTTGGTCAAACAAATACACTCGTGTCTACGTACTCTGTGCCCAGGGGCGTAGCTAGACCCAATTCACTGGGGCACGTGCCCCAGTGAAAATCTCCAGTGCCCCAGTAAATGCATTGAGATATCATTTACCTCATATGCAAGTGTATTTATTAAGAGTGGTAATTCCGAAATAAAGACGTTATTCTCTATGTGCAACCGAACCAACGCTGGTGAAAGCAATGTGTTTAACCAAAAAGCAAACTGAAGCATCTCCGCGTGTGCGCAGACAACCCGCGCGCCTCTCCCACGCGCTGTTTTCGCACGCGCTGCTCTTCTGCTGGTGCTAGTCCCGGTAGTTAACATGCGCGCCAAAAAAGCAGGCTACCTGCTTGTTACGCGCCGCTCATGCGTTGTAAAACCAGCGTAACAGCCTTTTTTGTTTAGCTAGTCACAAAACTAAAGTTTAAACAATATGACTGTGATCTTACTAGCATGCCTCCTGATAGATTTATTTTGTATGAAGCAAAAAGGAGGGATGAGGAGTCAGAGAGGTAAGACTTAACAAACTTAATTATCTGCCATGTGTAAAGTCTACAACAGATAATTCTATAACACATCTTTTTTGTGTGTGTGTGTGTTTTATTTAATTGTCTATAGAATTTCATTAAAATGAAATTAATATTTATGCAAAAGTAATTTCTTAAATGATCTTAGACTAATCACTCCAGTTGTCTTAACATTGTTTTCCAGTTACATTTAAGATTATTTAGAAGAATAATTGTATAATAATAAGAATACTTTTATTTATAATAAATATAATATGATATTATATATATATATATATATATATATATATATATATATATATATATATATATATATATAATATTTATGAAATTTATTATAAATAAAATAATATAATAATTCTTATACTTATATATGCAGTGTGTGTTTGTGTATGTATATGTATATATGTGTGTGTGTATATATATATATACACACACACATATATATATATATATATATACACACACATACATATATATATATTTTTTTTATTATTATTATTATTTTGAGGGGGGGAGGGGCACGTGCCCCAGTAGAGCTTTATGTCTAGCAACGCCCCTGTCTGTGCCTGTCTTATAACTCTACCTCTCTTCTATAAATCGCTGTAAAGGAGTGCAACACCTCCTCTCCTCTATTTGCTATCACTCTGAGGGGGTTCTACAGAATTTGACTCTACTGAATGAACACTCTCTTGAAACAAATGAGATCAAGTGTAAACTTTTATTTTACATGCGTGTATGGTTTTATCATCAAATAAACATCAAATTCACA
Source organism: Danio aesculapii (assembly GCF_903798145.1). Taxonomy (NCBI): domain Eukaryota; kingdom Metazoa; phylum Chordata; class Actinopteri; order Cypriniformes; family Danionidae; genus Danio; species Danio aesculapii. The sequence continues at coordinate 2,557,010 of NC_079435.1, read as the reverse complement.
ACAAGAATAAACAAGGTATACCAAAAAGTCAAACTAAATAGTCTTTCTGAAAAAAAAAAAAACAGTCAGAGACCACGTATCATTTAGAGCACTTGAGAGCGATGCAATAATTCCTTATGATGTCCTGTGACTCCTTAAGAGAGGTGGTTGTTTGTAGGAAAGCAGACAAGTTGCCCTGTTTAAGTGAGATTGTGTTGCTCCCCAAGAAATTGGATAAACTTGGTATATCCCAGTGAGAACAGCAAACCAACAGACGCACAAGGATAGCAACATATAAACAGCTCTTTCTAAAACAAGCAAACAAAATGACTTAAATAACTGTTTACTAGGGATAGCTGACGTGAAACTGACGTTTCGACACAGTGTTGAGATCCCGAAGCGCAAGTGTATCGAAACACTGTAGCGAAGCATGATCCAAAACACTCAGGTCACGTGACTTAAGTGTTTTGAAACACCTGGTCACGTGACTAAAGCGATTCAAAGCATTGATCAGTTCAGAAGCGTTTCGAGACCTGGAGAATCTGCATTTGACTGACAGGGTCAGTTGAAAATTTCTGTCTCGTATGGCCCAGTAGACCGTCCATGTGCGTGTTGTTACAGGCTTCAAATGACTTTCGGGTTCGATTCCCAACTTGTACAAATACTCCAAAATCATGATTTTATGTATTTTAATCATGTTACTGTTATGGTGTACTCTAGATAGGATACAGCTGCAGATACGCATTCAATTTAGAGCATCATTTTTGTAGATGTAAAACAATAATTAATATTTTACAGTACTGTGATGGTTGGGGTAGACATTCATAAAATACAATAAATGGGAAATTTAATGAATAATATAAATAATTCTTGTTAACTTCTGTCCACAACTGCATCTGATCTATCAACAGCCCAAAACAAGACATATTTATTCACAAAGTGTTTATTCGGATGTCAGACCAATGTTGAAACAGAACGATGCATGAACAAAGCATCTCAAACTGATATTAAAGCATTTCAAAACAGCTATAATCAGCCTGGATTCGAACCAACAATCCCCGCATGGTAGTCAGGAACCCTAACCACTCCACTATATCACTTGAGGGTTCATTCTTACAAAGTTAAGCGTTAACTTCAAATATATTATTTATATACCCCCCCCCTACTAGATGGATCAGGAACAACAGGACGGTCCTAGAAATGTGTTTAAGCCTCTACGGTTGTGCAGGAACATACTATTGATAGTTTTGGCATCTGTTAGACAGATTGTCATATACCAAATAGACAAACAAAGACCAGACTGAAAAAAAAAAACGTAATTTACATGTTGTTAAGAACAGGATTAACATGGAGAATACTGCATTAAAAAAAATGAAGCATTTCTCATACAGTCTATAAGTATAATGTGATTTGATATTTGTTTTGCTGTCATTCTGATGTCACCTATTTTACATGCCTTTCACTAAAGACTTACTTAAGATTTTAAAAATTTACTTAAGATTTAATACTTAAGATTTAAAAAATTCTAAATCTAAAATGAGTATTTGAGATATAAAAAAAGCTAATTTAAGTGATCATAAATACAGTTTTACACCAGTCGATTAATATTTTTCCATCCATTCATCTATAAATAAACACAAAGAGATTGAGAAAGGCGGTGAAATGTTTGTGTGCGTCCAAAACACTACTGCGTCCTCTTGTTATTCTGAAGAAAAAAAATAAAATAAATGAATTATTAATTACAGTTTTAACTAAAATATCAATAAACTTTCAGGCTAATGAGTTTTCTGTATCTAGTCTGTTTTTTTTACTTACTGGAAGGTTTTCATACACAGAAGAGTCCAGTTCAGGTTTACAATGATCAGGGCTGCATTGAAAAGCCTTAATGAAGAGACAAAGAGAATAAGTTTCTATATAATCAACCGATAGACATTTGAGTGTTTAAGTCCTTTTCTATAAGTTGAAGAGAGTTTGGTCTAGTAGAAAAGCATCAGCTAAAACCCTTACCGTTGCATTCTCATACACAGGCTGATCAACATCACAAGCGTTACGTTTGTCATCCTGACGTCTGGAACAATCCAGCTTTACCATGAAAGAGAGAAAAAACAGATCAGAGAGAAAATAATATCTTTACCCGACTCATAAAGTCACGACTACATTCTGATGAGTAAATTACTGATAACCAAACTTGTTTTTCTGACCTGCTGTTTGGCTTTTCTCTCCTTCATCCTCCTGATTCCCCTTTAAAGTCAATGATTTCACACATTAACAACCAATCAGAAGCTCAATGTTTAATACATTCATCATTTAACCAGTGGGATTTATAAGACTGACCACTGCCATTTTAATGTGATGAGATCTGGTTTATAAACAGTGTTTACTACAGTAATCCTGTGAATTTCAGACTTTCTCATTACATCGAGCCACACACATCTTACCAAATGATCCCCATTGTGATGAAAACTGCAGCTCCACAAACCACTCCAATGGAGATGTAGAATAGCACTGGAGGACCTACAACAGAGACAAAAGAGTAAAACATCAGAAATGACCCAAGTTCATCTCTTTAAAAGAGTAAATGAGCTGCTTTACCTTTAACAGTGACAGTGACGGCGTCTGATCTCTGAGCTCCATGTGGATTGTGAGCCTCACAGTAGAAGCGTCCACTCTGTACTGCACTGAAACTCTGTCCAGATCCAACAGCTGAGCTTTGATTCTCCTTAAACCAGCTGAAGTTCAGAGCAGGAGGGTTCGAGTCACTGATGCAGCTCAGACTCACTGAATCAAACCAAAGCTGACCAGAATCATCAGTGACAGATACTGAGACGTTTCTGGGAGGATCTGAAAAAGACAGCAAAAGGAATTAAATAATCTTAATTGGTGATCTGGGCTGTGCTTTACAATTACCGACACCATAATATCTACGACAAACATAAGGCCAGGTGTCATGGTGGCGTAGTGGGTAGCACGATTGCCTCACAGCAAGAAGGTCGCTGGTTCGAGCCCCAGCTGGGCCAGTTGGCATTTCTGTGTTGAGTTAGCATGTTCTCCCCGTGTCACTTAGGTTTTCTCCGGGTGCTCCTGTTCCCCCACAGCCAAACACATGCGCCATAGGTGAATTGTGGGTGAATGCAAGAGTGTATGGGTGTTTCCCTGTGTCGGGTTGCGTCTGGAAGGGCATCCGCTGCGTAAAACATATATTGAGTAAGATGGCGGTTCATTCCGCTGTGGCAACCCCTGATTAATAAAGGGACTAAGCCGAAAAGAAAATGAATGAATGAACATAAGGCCTGTTCACAAATTCGTGCTCACTCAGAGAACCAGTCCAGGCTCCTTTTTACTGAGAGGTACGGTTCAGTACAGTATAGTGTGGTACACAATAATCGCATGTCCACTGTCAGCAGTTTTAAATAGTATGAAAATGGTGGACAATACTATACCACTTTTTTGAGACTCTTTCGTCAGGGTGCCTAGCACAATCATACAGTACCAACAGGGTGGAGGTAGACTCACTGCTGAAAGCTGATTGGTTTATAAAGAATCGTCAATTGCGCATGCGACAAGACAGGGGAACGGCAACATAGGAGAGCCATTTTTAAATACAGAGCTGAAACACGACAGTAATAACACACTGTCGGTGTGCAGCAGTAGACCATGGCGGACCTGAACTCAAACAAAGCTGGTCTCTTCTTGTGACAGTCACTTGCCATGAAGAACAACAGATTCTGCTGTATGTCCTCCATTGTTGTTTACAGGCCATTCTTGTTGCATCTAAAAACATGTGGATCACATGAGACGCCGCTTCCTCTTTCTCAGACACTACCACCTACTAATTAAGGATACTATTGGCAATGGAAACACAAGCCTGATCAGGGTGACTTGTACCAAATTATACTAAAGCGCACAGTGGAAATGAGACACTAATAAAAAAATTAACTCACACTGAATGTTTAAAGTCACAGGATCAGAGTTTTTCTCTCCGTGGTCATTTCTGGCTCTACACTTGTATTTTTCACTGTCATCAGAGCTGATCTTGGAGATGTTGAAGATTCTTCCAGATCCTACAAATGTTTCTCCATTAAACCATCTGAAGTTCAGAGCAGGAGGGTTTGAGTCGCTGCTGCAGCTCAGAGTCACTGAATCTCCCTCCACTATTACAGCAGATCTATTGATGGACACTGAGACCCTCTTTGGAGGATCTAAAACAAACAAAAATGAATAGAATTAATAATTTCCCCTGATACAAAATAAATGTGAAGATCAACGATTCTGTACTCACAGGTGACATCGAGAAAGACCTCAGGTGATGTGAGTGTGTGTCCATCTACAGCACATCTATATCTGCCTGCATCGTCTTTTCTGACTGACTTGAGGATGAGTTTATTTCCAATAGTTCCTTCAGTCAATGTCTGTGAGTTTCTGTACCAGATGAATGTTGGTGTGTCAGTCAGATTACAGCTGCTTTTACATGCCAGACGGACTGAATCTCCCTCTGTCACTCTCTCAGGAGACTCCAGCTGAAGATCTGAACACAACACACACATTATATCTAGTGCTGCTCTCATACACTGATTATTATTCTACATAATGACCACAAGAGGAAAGTCACCTGTGATATTAAGAGTCACTCCTGGAACAGCAATCCATTTGCCATTACGTTTATCAGTAGTGAATCTGAAATAATACTTGTGTTGATCTTTCTTTGTCACATGACTCAGTCTGACGGTGCAGTTCTGCTGTTTATCTCCCAGATACTGAAGCCTCTGACTGTATTCAGGGTCCTCAGACAGATCTGGAGGATCTCCACTCTTTACATAATCTTTAGTCCAGTACACTTTCCTGATCTGATGTCCAGTAGGGTATGTATAAGTGCAGCTCATTATCACTGATGAGTCTTTTAGTGCACAGATGTGTGGAGAACTGTAAATCACACCCCAATCATCACTAGAAACCACTGAAACACAGAACTGGATGTTTGAGAAAAGCATAAAACTACATTCAGCCAAATGCTTCACTAAAACATTACTGACTTACCATAAAACATGAGCAGGAAGATCAGAGGAAAAGGAGGAGCCATTCTGACCAACATCACCAATGACACCTACAATAACAACACACAGCTTTCACTCAAGGATATATTTGTCAAATCTTGTTCTCATGTTTAAAATGTTAATTATTCAAGAAAAACACAGCATTAAACAACAAAACACATGGGGGGGGGGGGGGGGGTGTTTGTGAGGGGTGTGTGGCAGACCAGATTGGCCAGTCCTGATGACATCCATATTTTACATTACTGTGCTGACAGGTCACTTTGAACCTGCTTTTTACCATGCAAAACTTGTCGCTTGTATGTCCAGTATTGTTGCATTCACATGGGTTTGAATGGAGGTCTATGGGGCAAAAAGTGTAGAGTGACTGCAGCTTTAGACGATACAACACTATTAAGATACATTAGCATGCATTACCGAGTCACCACAGGCCATCTGAATGATCTGTCTGTGGTTTGACTTTGCTCTGACCTGTTGATTCTCTGCTCTGTTGAATATACAGGGGTTGGACAATGAAACTGAAGCCAATGACCAAACTGATCAATTTAGTTTTGGATGTTTCATGGCTAAATTTAATCAGCCTGTTGACCAATCTTCATTGATCTTCATTCCAGCAGTAAGAGCCGTCAAGTAGAAGAACCACATCCAACAAGAGCAACTGTGGACACAAGAGGAAGCTGTCTGAAAGGGATTGTGAGTGCGCATTTAGGTTTCAGAAATCTATGTAGTCCGTTTCTTGTCAGATGTTGTCTTTTAATCTTCACTCAGATACATAAACAAATAAAAATAAACAAAATATCATCTCAAATTTCAAACATCATAGATCAGTGCTGCCAGACATATGATAATTATTGTATTTGTGCAATAATTTCAACCTCTGTACGATCAATAATGAGAAAAATCCTATTATGTACTATGATTTCATTCAAAGTAATTTCATTGTCATCTTCGGGCTTCTTATTGATTTAGCTGCATCTTTTCTGTACTGTTCTGGCCTGCTTTACAAAAATAAATGCATTCAATAAATAATCACTGGGTGTCGCTATCACATGCCTTCAATTTGGCAGCAGTTCCTGTTATGAAGTAAAACGAACCGAACAAACTGAAGGAAACATAACTGATAATCAAGTTTTGGCGAGCCATGGCACAACCAAGAAAAAGGCAAACCAACAGTGAGTGCAGGAAATTTCAGTCACGTTGGGGCAAAGAATATTTCTTCACAGAGGTCAGCGGAATATGTGTCTGTTTAATTTGCCAGGAATCAGTTGCAGTAATGAAGGAATATAACATTATAAGACAAAACATCAGGTCTTCAGCTCTTACACTGGTGCCGAACGAAATCAAAAAGTAAAACAATTAGCAGCTGCCCTTTCAGCTCAACAACAGCAGTTTGTTTCGTGCTAATAAAGTCCAAGAAAATTCTACGCTGGCTAGTTATGAGGTAGCTCAGCTAATTGCACAGCACAGGAAACCCTTCGCTGAAGGAGAATTTCTATAGGAGTGTCTGATGAGTGGTGCAACTGTAATTTGCCCAGAGAAGTTTCAAGATTTTAAAAACGTAAGTCTTTCTAGAAACACAGTTGGATGACGAGTTAAAATAATTTCATAATATACAAAAACGCACAGACATACATACATACATACACATATATATATATATATAAATTTGGCCCGGGACGTTTTTTTTTTTGCATCTGGCCCTTGGCCCAAAACGTTTGGACACCCCTGGTCTAGACAACAGCCGTATACTCTCCGTTTGACTCATGTACAATAATTTTTCTCCAAATACGATAATTTTGAGGTTCTGGTTTGATACTTTGACGTTTCCAATCTGGCAAAACTGTCCCAGACTCTGCTGTCTTCTAAACAACGCACTGCAGTCAGACTTAACAGATGCAGATTTTTCCATCTGCATTTTTCCATTTCCATAGAATATCCATCTGAACAACATGAATAATAAGTTCACAAATGCAAACAACTCAAAATACACAATATTTTAAACTGAAATGCATCATACAGTTAATATAACATCAGTTACTGAACCCAAACAAACAGGCTCCTATAGGAATGTCTGACTGATAACTCGATTGTATCAAAAAAAACATAAAACCACAGCTACTTGACTCACTGCAGAGTCAAACGTACAGCTCAACTTTCCTGTTTCCACCAAAACTACTTATCAGGAGCTCCACAGGGTCAATATACATGACCGGGCTGCTACAGCCAAACCTTTGGTCACTCGTGCAAATGCCAATTGTCACTTGTGCCAGCAGCGAAAATCTGGACTGTGGACAATGTGACACGTCTTGTTTTCTGATGAGTCCACCCTCAGTGTCTTTCCCACATCCAGGAGAGTTATGGTGTGAAGAAGCCCCAAAACAAGAGTCCCACCCAGACTGCTGATGCCCACAGTGAAGCATGAAGTGGATCAGTGATAGTTTGGGTACAATACCATGGCATTCCCTCAGCCCAATACTTGTGCTAGAGGAGAGCATCACTTCCAAGGACTACCCAAGCATTCTGAAGGACTATGTGCACCCAATGGGTCAAACATTGTATCCTGAAGGCGGTGCCCTGTATCAGGATGATTATGCACCAATTCACACAGCAAGACTGGTGACAGAGTGGTTTGATGAACACGAAAGTGAAGCTGAACATCTCCCAAGGCCGGCACAGTCACCAGATCTAAATATTATTGAGCTTCTTTGGGGTGATCAGCAAAGATTTTCCTCCAACATCACATAGTGACCTGAACACTATTTTGCAAGAAGAATGGTGCAAAATCCCTCTTGCTACTGTGCAGGACTTGTATCTGTCATTTCCAAGACAAACTGATGCTGTATTGGCTGCAAAACGAGGCCCTACACCAGGGGTTCCCAATCTCGGTCCTGGAGGTCCAATATCCTTTAGATTTTAGCTCCAACCGCAATTAGACACACCTTGGCTAGCTAATCAAGCTCTTACTAGTCTTTCTAGAAACATCCTTGCAGGTGTGTTGAGACAAGTTGGAGCTAAAATTTGCAAGACACTCGACCTCCAGGGCTGAGTTTGAGAACCTCTGCCCTACACCATACTAATGAATGATTGTGCTGTAAAACCAGGTGATTCAGTTTCATTGTCCAAGCATTGTATGAATCCGACAAGCCATGCTGATTCACAGAAAATAAGTCACCTTGCAATTACAATTTTTGTCCAACACAATAATGAGAACCAATTGTTTTCACATCTCCATCAGGATAATGCTTTGGTTCACCAATGTATATACAATATAGTACATAAACTTAAGGCTGTTAAAACATTTATTCCAGCTAATATTTTTTGTGGTTCATAAACAAACTTTCTGTACAGAAACATACTTTATAATCTTGGATATTATGATACGACTGTGTTATTTAGATAGCAATAAACAAGTTAAAAAGCATTTTGCTTTACTGTTGGCACTGGACATGAACATACAAGAAAAGAAAAACATTACCAGAGAAAACAAAACTTCATCCACTGAACCAGTCAACGTATACCATAAGATGTCTCATTTCAGGGAAATTTTATGAATAAAATCACGCTCTTACCCGTTTCTCCAACACACAGGATCAGTGATAACAGTAAAAATGAACTGGATGTAACCAGTACTGCCCTTCACACATTGACATATGATCAACACCCTATATTTTAATATGAGGTTTTAACACCTCATGCCTCACAGATAAAGCAGAAGCGCTATGAGAATTTATAGTGCATCTAAAAGTGCATCTTATAGAACCTGGTCCTGAGAGATCAACTGCTAACAGTTCTGGTTTGAGAGCTGCTGAACCATCTGTGCATACACTTCCCAATGCATTGACTGATTAACAGCTGTTTATATTCTCAGTGGTTTTTTTCTTGGAAGTGTGAAAGGGCCTCAAGTACAGTTTCCTTTTAAATGAGACATGTGTGAATCTTTAACAGGAGCTTTGTGCTCTGTGGTTGAACGTGATCATATGACCTTCATGAGCATCACACCAAGCAGGAAGAGGAAGTCAGTCAGAGTAAAGCCAGAGATGATCTTGCTATGGAGGAGATGAAAATATCTATATTACAATTGAAAAACCCATAACACTAACTTGGTCACGTGAAGCACATCTTAGTCAATCTTAGTCACTGAACATAAGCATTGCAAACCTGATGAAATATACTGGCGTCTTTGGTTGGATAATGCTGAAAAATACTTTGGGAAAAGTTTAATTTTGGGATCCTTAAAGCATGAACACTTTTATTTCGCATACACTTGTTATGATGTAGTAAATAATACGGCACTACTTAATTGCAAAATCAATTTTTATTAGGTACTTAACAACACATTTAAGGGTGGCACGGTGGCTCAGTGGTTAGCACTGTGGCTGGTTCGAGTCATGGTTGGATCAGTTGGCATTTCTGTGTGGAGTTTGCATGTTCTCCCCTTGTTGGCTTGGGTTTCCTCCGGGTGCTCCGGTTTCCCCCACAGTCCAAACACATGCGCTATAGTTCTGGACTCTGGCTGGAAGGGCATCCACTGCATAAAACATATGCCAGAATAGTTGGCAGTTCATTCTGCTTTCCCAAACTGGGGTGCGTGCACCCCTAGGTGTGCGCAGTCTGACCACCAGGGGTGCGTGATAAAATGTTTGTGATGGCGGAAAATTGTCTCTTTTATTATTTTTATGCATTTATCTTGCGTAAACTTCACGTCATATTTTGGAGAGAAAAGAAATTCACAGAGAGAGAAAAAAAATCACATTACAAATTGTGAATTACAACCTATGCATACCTGATGCACACTCACTCATCTCTTGGTTTCACGCCTGCGTCACTATAGCCCCACCCTTTCACATTAGGCGCTAAATGATAGTACATTCGTAATTTTTTTCCACATAATACATTCATCAAAATGGACACCTGGTTAAAAACTGCCACTTTAAAGAAGTCAAGTGACAGTAGGGATGATCCCTCTACATCGGCCTCTTCTTTGGAGATGTGCAGCGGCCTTGAATATATGGACTCGGAGGATAACGAAGAGGTGCAGGCGGGAACAGAGAAATCCAGCAGAGATGTACTGATGAAGAGAATTAGGTCTATGCTAGAGACTGAGAAAATGTCAAGTAAGAAACGGAAATAAAGCAACATTTACATGGGTTTCGGGTTTACATGGATTGGAGGTACAGACAATCCAAATCCGCAGTGTGTAGTCTGTGGTGAGGTTTTAGCTAATAGCAGTCTTGTGCCCTCATATATGGTCCGGCACTTACAAACAGACACAGCCACTGAAAAGACATGCCTGTAAGATTTTTTCTAAGGAAAATTGGTGGAACTGCAGAAGAAGAAAAAAGGAGGCACTAAGAAGCAGTAGCTTTCATCTGAAAAGTTGCACCATCGGTTTCATGTGTACACTGCAGCATCCGCCAAGAAGCTCTAGCGATGAAAAGCATGCCTGATGAACTTTTGTCTGTACTTAATGACGCTGTGAAAATTGTCAACTTCATAAAAGCTTGTCCATTAAATTCACATACTTTATTATTTAATTTTAATCACGTATACAGATAATATGTGTTTAGTTATCATAGTTACAGTATGTGGAGTATAATCGGAAAAAGTGATGCTTGACAGGTGTCGAATATTAGAAAGGGGTGCACACAGCAAAAAGTTTGGGAACCACTGTGCAATGGCAACCCCTGATAAATAAGAGACTAAGCCAAAAGAAAATGAATGAGTGAACAAAAAAATTTACAAAGCATTGTGTCTAGAATTAATATGCCTACACTGAAAAAAGTGTTGCACGCAAAACTGTTGCGAACAATTTATTTGTGTTGAATTTAAACAAACAAATTAAATTTAAATTTAATCGGAGGATAACGAAGAGGCGCTGGCGGGAGCAGAGAAATCCAGCAGAGATGTACTGATGAAGAGAATTAGGTCTATGCTAGAGAGTGAGAAAATGTCAAGTAAGAAACGCAAACAAAGCAACATTTATTTGAAATTTGAATTTATTTAAATGGGTTTCGGGTTTACATGGATTGGAGATGCAGAAAATCCAAATCCGCAACGTGTTTAAAAAAGTGTTGCATGCAAAACTGTTGTAAACAATTTATTTGTGCTGAATTTAAACAAACAAATTAAATTTTAATAATGTTCAACTTAATTTGTTTGTTTAAATTCAGCCCAAATAAATTGTTTACAACCACTTAACGTAAAAAAATTGAATAAATCTAAAGAATCATCTTTGAATAATTTTTTTTTCAGTGTACAGTATAAGATCTAAATTACATTTAACATTACTGTTATGTGTCTGGCATGTTTTCAGTTCACACTGCATAAAGCAGATAAAAAAAGGAGTTTACTTTGGGATTGTGGATTGATAAAGTCGGCATGAAAAGTTAAAATTGTCTCATCGTCTGACCTTTTCCTCCATCTTGACTTACATCCACTTGAAATGTTGCTGAATTTATAAAAATGTAGGGCGGTACGTGATTTTGTCCTTTGGGAACTGATTGTTAGAAGACGGACATTGCCATCAAAATGGAGGAAGAAGATTGATGAATGGATAAAGGATGAGCAGAGAGAGACATGCCCTGATAGCCACACCCTAAATGATTGATTGATAAACAAAAAGGGCTGATAGGTCCACTCTAGAATCACTGATAGTCCCCACTGGACAGGGTTAAAACTATGGTCATGGAAATGTGTTTAAGCCTCTTCGGTTGTGCAGGAACATACTATGGAACGTTTTGGCATCTGTTTAAAAGGATTTCTTGCACCAAATACACAAATAAACACCAGACTGAAGAACGAAATTTAATTTACATGTTGTTCAGGATGACATCAACATTGTGTTAAAAAGGGAAGCATTTCTCTTGCAGTCTAGAAACGTAATGTGGTTTGATATTTGTTTTGCTGTCATTCTGATGTGTTAAATAGTTCAAGATTGTAACACTGTACATGACATCTATTTTACATGCCTTTCACTGAAAACACACTGATGCTTAAGATTAAAAACCTTCAAAAGCTAAAATAAGTATTTCAAGTGCAAAAAGTGATCAGTAACACAGTTTTACATCAGTCGATTAATATTTTCCATTAAATAATCTAGCTGAAACACAAAGAGATTTATAAAGGCGGTGAAATGTTTGCTGTGCTTCTGAAACACTACTGCGTCCTCTTGTTATTCTGAATAAAAATAAAAATAAATGAATTATTAATTACAGTTTTAACTAAAATATCAATAAACTTTCAGGCTAATGAGTTTTCTGTATCTAGTCTGTTTTTTTACTTACTGGAAGGTTTTCATACACAGAAGAGTCCAGTTCAGGTTTACAATGATCAGAGACGTCTTGAAGAGCCTTGATAAGGAGACAAAGAGAATAAGTTTCTATATAATCAACCGATAGACATTTGAGTGTTTAATTCCTTTTCTATAAGTTGAAGAGAGTTTGGTCTAGTAGAAAAGCATCAGCTAAAACCCTTACCGTTGCATTCTCATACACAGGCTGATCAACATCACAAGCGTTACGTTTGTCATCCTGACGTCTGGAACAATCCAGCTTTACCATGAAAGAGAGAAAAAACAGATCAGAGAGAAAATAATATCTTTACCCGACTCATAAAGTCACGACTACATTCTGATGAGTAAATTACTGATAACCAAACTTGTTTTTCTGACCTGCTGTTTGGCTTTTCTCTCCTTCATCCTCCTGATTCCCCTTTAAACTCAATGATTTCACACATTAACAACCAATCAGAAGCTCAATGTTTAATACATTCATCATTTACCCTGTGGGATTTATAAGACTGACCACTGCCATTTTAATGTGATGAGATCTGGTTTATAAACAGTGTTTACTACAGTAATCCTGTGAATTTCAGACTTTCTCATTACATCGAGTCACACACATCTTACCAAATGATCCCCATTGTGATGAAAACTGCAGCTCCACAAACCACTCCAATGGAGATGTAGAATAGCACTGGAGGACCTACAACAGAGACAAAAGAGTAACACATCAGAAATGACCCAAGTTCATCTCTTTAAAATAGTAATTGAGCTGCTTTACCTTTAACAGTGACAGTGACGGCGTCTGATCTCTGAGCTCCATGTGGATTGTGAGCCTCACAGTAGAAGCGTCCACTCTGTACTGCACTGAAACTCTGTCCAGATCCAACAGCTGAGCTTTGATTCTCCTTAAACCAGCTGAAGTTCAGAGCAGGAGGGTTCGAGTCACTGATGCACATCAGACTCACTGAATCAAACCAAAGCTGACCAGAATCATCAGTGACAGATACTGAGACGTTTCTGGGAGGATCTGAAACAGAAAAACCCATATTATTAACATTTTCAATAAATATGGCACAGTCTACATTTATAGGAGATAATATATCAGTTACTGAACCATCAAAACTCACACTGGACATCTAAAGTCACAGGATCAGAGTGTTTCTCCCCATGTTCATTTCTGGCTTTACACTTGTATTTTTCACTGTCATCAGAGCTGATCTTAGAGATGAGGAAGATTCTTCCAGATCCTACAAACGTTTCTCCTTTAAACCAGCTAAAGTTCTTAGCAGGAGGGTTTAAGTCACTGCTGCAGCTTATAGTCACTGAATCTCCCTCCACAGCAGACCCTCTGATGGACACTGAGACTTTCATGGGGGGGTCTGAAACAGACATAATTAAAAGTTATATACCATGTAAAATTACAGGAATCATTAAAAAAGACTAACAAATCTGTACTCACAGGTAACATTGAGATAGACCTCAGGTGATGTGAGCGTGTGTCTATGTACAGCACATCTATATCTGCCTGCATCTTCTCTTCTGACTGACCGCAGCAGGAGTACATTGCTTCTGTCTCTTCTCTCAGTGAATGTGTCTGAGTTTCTGTACCAGATGAATGTTGGTGTGTCAGTCAGTTTACAGCTGCTTTTACATGTCAGACGGACTGAATCTCCCTCTGTCACTCTCTCAGGAGACTCCAGCTGAAGATCTGAACACAACACACACATTATATCTAGTGCTGCTCTCACACACTGATTATTATTCTACATAATGACCACAAGAAGAGAGAAACCTCAGGAGAGTCACCTGTGACATTAAGAGTCACTCCTGGTTTACCAAGCCATTTCCCTTCAGGTTTATCAGTAGTGAATCTGAAATAATACTCATGTTCATCTTTCTTTGTCACATGACTCAGTCTGACGGTGCAGTTCTGCTGTTTATCTCCCAGATACTGAAGCCTCTGACTGTATTCAGGGTCCATAGACAGATTTGGAGGTTCTTCTGCATGTATTAACTCTTTAGCCCAGTACACATTCATGATCTGATGTCCAGCAGGGTATGTATAACTGCAGCTTATTGTCACTGATGAGTTCTTCAATGCACAGATATGCGAAGAACTGTAATTTACAGCCCAATCAGCACTAGAAACCACTGAAATGCAGAAATTGATGGTTGAGAGAAGTATAATACAGAATTTAGAAAAATGTACCAGTAACACATTAAAGACTCACTGTGAATCATGAGCAGGAGGATCAGAGGAAGAGGAGGGGCCATTCTGACTGACATCACTATAGCAACACCTACAACACACACACACACACACACACACACACACACACACACACACACACACAGTTTTCACTTATAAATATAGTTCAAAATCACGTTTTCAGGTTTAAAATGTTAATTATTCAAGAAAAATACAGCAGTATAGGATTTCTTGCACTGCATGAATTTTTAAGTGTTCAACATATGTCCCGCCATATTTTGATTGACAGCATGTCTTTGACATTCTTAAGTTAGAGATAAAATTCATCCAGCAGGTTGTTATCACAAAATAAAACCTGACAGGTTTATCAGCAGCCTGACACAAGGCAGAACACTGTTGTATAAGACTGAAGGGTTTTCTCCAATAGTATCTGACTGGGCGTCATGATGGCACAGTGGGTAGCACAATCGCCTCACAGCAAGATGGTTGCTGGTTGGAGCCTCAGGTGGGTCAGTTGGCATTCCTGTGTGAAGTTTCCCCTTTCCGTGTTAGTGTGGGTTTCCTCCGGGTACTCTGGCTTCCCCCACAGCTCCAAAGACTTGCATTATAGGTGAATTAGTTAAGCTAAACTTGTCTGAAGTTTATGTGTGTGAATGAGAGTGTAAGGGTGTTTCCCAGTGATGAATTGCAACTGGAAGGGCATCCGCTACGTAAAACACATGCTGGATAAGTTGGTGGTTCATTCCGCTGTGGCAACCCCAGATTAATAAAAGGACTAAGCCGAAAAGAAAATAAATGAATGATTGAATGAGCATATGCAAGCTGAGACCTGCAGTATCAGTCATGTCATCTTAAGACACAATGCCCTCAATGAGGCTAGTGACCTCACTGTAATGGGCAGGGTTAGGTGTGCACATTAAAGAGCCCCTATTATGCACTAAACAAGTGCATATTTTGGTTTTGGTGGTCTCACATATGATTTGTTTAGCGATTCATTTGTTCACAAACCCCTCCTTAGCACGATGCTAATCTGCGCTGATTGGTTCGATGACCCAGTCTGTTGTGATTGGTCAACTGCGTTCAGCACGAGACAGAGAGAAACGCTCACCACGGCTTATCAACATTGTTGAAGTAGTCAGAGTGCAGAGTGTATATGTGAGCCCAATGCAGGAGTGCATTAAAGCAATGCAGTTAAACACCAGCATATTGCTCTATTCTTAACCATATGTAAAACAGTGACACACATTCAGTATTAATCCACACAGCGGCAAAAGCTGAACTATTTTGAAACTTGACTCCAGCATGTGTTTAGGAACAACTGAAGGTGGCCATAGCAACAACAAACAGCAGAGGATCGCGAGCTCAAATATCCGTAAATCCGTAAACAAAGCGGCACAATGATAGATGCGATATAAGAATATAAAGAGTTAACCAGATACTGTACAAGCCGCATGGAGCAATTACAAGTAACAACACACAATTAAATACATATTTTGCAAGCTAGAACTAGGAGGCAGCCATTTTAATCACACATACTTACAGTTGTGAAATGGAGGAAGAAACTGGTCCATGAACTGTGTACTGATGAAGTTCCTGTCAAGCTCTGACAAAGTCCCATTCATCAATAATCTTTTCCGATCCTTATTTTAATAAATGGCTGATGAATCCCCCGTTGCAGGGTAGATTATTGCATTAATCACCAGAATGTTCACTCATTAATGTTCACTCATCTTCAGTCATGATCAGTCCCACACACCTGCCCTCTGCTAGCATGTGAAAGGCACATTCACGCTTTACTGGATCTGGCACTTCATATTTGGTATTGTTTCATGTTGACGTCAATATAAACAGGCAAAAGACCCTGACGAACTACAAATCATTTAAACGACTTCATTTAAGTCGAATCTTTTATTAAAAAAAATCAACAGTTTTAAATATGGTGCGCTTTCACATTTAACCCTCAGCTGGATGTAGAGTTGTGTGGAAGGTCATTTTCAAAAACCCATAATAGGGGCTCTTTAAAAAGCATTGGATGCAGCTCAGCTTGCATCTGCACCCGGTCTGCAGCCAGACCCTTCTCATCTAGTTTGCAAAAACACTCCTAGATGTATTTAATCACATAGCTACTTGCCACAAGACAAAAATAGACACAAAAAATGGTTCCAAGCCGTAATAGTTTATTAATTATTTATTTCATGGCAAAGCTGTCCGAAATGAAAACAGCTGATGGAGTGATTGCCAATTCCTGGACGAGCCTTTGTTATTCAGCGGTTTTTATATGGGAATAACCTTGGAATGTCACAACTGACCAATCAGAATTGAGTATTCCAGGTGGCCATGTAATAGTATGTATTAGCATTGTAGGAATGGGTTTTAAACCACAGCTGTTCGAAATGTAGTTCTGCCGAATGACTAAAAAGTTATCAGTATTGATGGTAAAAAACTGTACATTTCTAGTCAAACCATTTTTCTGCAATCGTATACCAAAAACAGAAATAAGGGCAGTATTAATAGCTATAAATGTGGGAGAGCGTTGATATTATGTGATTGTATTGTATTGCAATATGGAACAGTTAAGTGTTGATGTTAAATCAAAAATAATTCACAAATACTTGATAATGAAATGATTTAATGACAATAATTCTCTATGGTTACAACTGAATTCATTACAAAATAACTGTATAAAATGATGAGATATGAAATGATAAAGCATATGATATAAATTGTACCCAGCTTAAATGTAAAATTAAAGTTACCAGAGGTAGAAGGAGAGACACAGGGAGAGGGAGAGAGAGACAAAGAGAGCAGGCCCAGAAGTTAGCCTGATTGCAGTAGAGTCAGAGAAGATAGACTCCAGAGGAGGAGAGGAGCAGAGCAGGAGAGCGCAGACCAGGAAAAGACGGGCCAGGAAAAGAGAGCCTAGGAAAAGAGCCCAGGAAAAGACCCAGAGCAGCGTTTTACCACCTATTTTGTATCTTTCTTGACCATGTGACTAAAGCCCAAATGTTGAGACATTCAAACTGACCAATCAACATGTGACCACATCGTAAAACCCCCAAAGTCCACACACCAGGCCCTGATCTTATCAGTATCTGCCTTTGGAGTCAGTATGGACCTTCTTGAGTCAAAAAGACATGTTTTGTCATATAAACAAAAGTATATGATAATTTAGCCTCTTACAGCATGCATTAACATGTCACCATAGGCTGTCTGATTGGTCTGCGGCTGTGCTGTGTATTTCTCACATAACCATCATTATAACTTTATTAGATGACCTGTTGGTTCAGACCAGATGGTGTAGCTTTCTTTGCCTTTGTGTATCAATGAGCCTCCAGTTTGTGTTTGACTTTGCTCTGACCTGTTGATAAATTCTCCTCTGCTGAATATAATTAACAAGTCATGCTGATTAACCTCCCAAAGGAGCTGCTGAAACTGTTCTACACCTCCAACCTTGAATCAGTCATCAGCACATCAATATCTGTCTGGTTTAGCTCAGCTAATACGATCTCCAAAGACTACGTCGAATAGTTCGGACTGCTGAGCGAATCACTGGTACAACCCTTCCTACTCCCCAAGAACTGTACTTATCCAGAGCGAGCAGGAGGGCTGCCAAAATCACTCTGGACTCCTCACACCCAGCACACTGCCTCTTTGAACTTTTACCTTCTGGTCGACTCTACAGAGCACTGCGCACCAGAACAGCCCGACACAGAAACAGTTTCTTCCCTCAGGCAATCCATCTCATGAACACTTGATGATAACATTTGTGGAACCAGCATCACGACATGCTATACACTTTTATACACATATACACTTATTTAACAACACACTTTACATGCCAATTTGCACATAACAGCTGCACATATAACGTTGTATATAGTAATAAACATGTACATACACTTGTCAATCTGTATATTTGCACTCACTACTTACTTCTATTTTTAAAAATATATTTATTATCTGTTTTTTTGTCCTGTCTTTGTTATCCTGTTGCACTGTAGAAGCTCTGTCACCAAAACAAATTCCCCGTATGTGTGAACATACCTGGCAATAAAGCTCTTTCTGATTCACAGAAACTGTCACCTTGCAATTACAATTTGACCCTTAGATTACTAAATAGCTTCCCATTTCTTCTGTCCAACACAATAATGCGAACTGATCGTTTCCTCCTCATGTTTTTTGGCTCTTAAATGTTCAGTATAGCACATAAACAGAGGCTCGATTTCTGTACAGAAACATACTTTATCTTGGATATTACTTGACTTTGTTATGTATATAGCTGTTAACAAGTTAAAAGGACTTTGATGCACTGTTGGCATTGGACATATAAAATCATTACCACTAACAAATCTTCCTCCACTGAACAAATAACCCATGTATGCCACAAAACTATAAAAAGATATCTGATTTCAGTCAAATATTATAAATAAAATGGTGCTCTTACCCATATCACCAACACCCATGACCAGTGACAGCAGTAAAATGATCTGTCTGAAACCAGCAGTGGCATTCACACATTCTCAATGACACTTGATCAACGCCCTACATTTAATGATATCTGATTAATGCCTTATATTTTAATATGAGGTTTTGACACGCAGCTCACAGATAAAGCAGAAGTGCTATGAAGCTTTATTAAGTGCATCATTTTCTAAGAGACGAAGAAAATAAAACCTTTGTCTATGCAAATTGTTCTGTTTTGAGAGCTACTGGACTTTTTTTTCCCTAGAACTTCTAACTTCTTAATAAAGATGGTTACAAATGTGTGATCATGTGACCTCCTTGAGCTACAGAAAAGCACTGAGGGAGATCAAACCCAAAGTAAAAAGAGGAAGTCAGTCAGAGGGTGCATCTCAGTCAGATCCCTTGTGCACTAGTCAGGGCACTGATTAGGATCTCATCTATTTTAAGTGCAGTCTCAACCGCGAAATTCTTATAGTGCACTAAAACATTCGCACATTGAACATTTGTGATTGTTTAATGGTTGAAATGTTACTGGTATTCACCTTATTCTTTGCCGACCAGCGGGCGCAGCCATTTTAATCTTTTTGGCTCGAGACTTCCGGTCTCATTCACTTCCATTCATTTTTAGACGTTAAAAACTGCTCGTTATGCTGCTTGATGTTGCAAACTGATATTTTCGTATTATATTATTATACTTGGTCTGTATAGTCATGCAAACCTTTGTTTGTAGAGCAAGTAGTTTGACCGTTTTCTGCCATTTATTATTTCTAGTCATTTCTCCCATAGGGGACCTAATCGGAAGTTCTAAAACAATCGCGAAAACAGGCGCACTTCCGCATTTTAGAATAAGGTCAATAGGAAACAATCAAATAATTTAATGTACTTTAAAAAACTTAGTGTAGTTCGTTAACTCATCGATGGCCGAATTTGTGTACATGTGTACACGTAACTTTTTGATTGTGACTTATTCGTATGAATTTGTTCGATCTCATTCGTACATTTTAGTATGACTTGCTCCTCCGCCAATGATGGTGGGGTTTAGAGGCAGTTTGTTGCCACATCTCCTTTTAAAAATCATACCTTTTTGTTAGACTAAACTCATACGAATTAGTCACTAAACTGGCAAAATGTAAAATAGTTACATTTCCTTATGAAACCAAGCTGGACCTGCTGATCCATGACCTTAGGAGTTGATTGAGACACACACAACTTTTCCAGCCTCTGACGCTTAGACTGCAGCTCTGCACAAAACGTTTGGCCAGAGGAGAAATGGTCATGCCCAACTGAGCCTGGTTTCTCACGAGGTTTTTTCCCTACACCAGGGGTCACCAAACTTGTTCCTGGAGGGCCGGTGTCCTGCAGATTTTAGCTCCAACTCTAATCAAACACACCTGAACAAGCTAATCAAGGTCTTACTAGGTATACTTGAAACACCCAGGCAGGTGTTTTGAGGCAAGTTGGAGCTAAACCTTGGAAGGACACCGGCCCTCCAAGACCGAGATTGGTGACCCCTGCCCTACACTTTCGTCAATTGGTGAAGTTTTGTTCCTTGCCACTGTCTTGCTTGGTTTGAGACTTGTGGAGCTGGACATCGATGGATTTGCTCTTCAGTTTTTGGACTTACAGCAGTGAAAATTAAACCACACTGAACTGAACTGATCTTCAACTCTGAAAACTGAACGGACACAGTTTCAATTCACTATAATCTTCTATGTCAAGCTGCTTTGACACAATCCACATTGTAAAAGTGCTGTAGAGATAAAGATGAATTAATTTGAATTATTCTACATAATGCACACAAGAGGAGAGAAAACTCAGGAAAGTCACCTGTGACAGAGAGACGCACTCCTGAACTACCAAGCCATTTCCCGTCAGGTCTATCTGTAGTGAATCTAAAATAATACTGGCGTTCATCTTTCTCTGTCACATGACTCAGTCTGACGGTGCAGTTCTGCTGTTTATCTCCCAGATACTGAAGCCTCTGATTGTATTCAAGGTCCACAGACAGATCTGGATACTCGTCTCTGTTCTCCTTTAGATTAATTTTAGTCCAGAACACTGTGCTGACCTGATGTCCTGTAGGGTATGTATAATTGCAGTTCATTATCACTGTAGAGTTCTTTAGTGCACAGATGTGGGGAGGATTGTAACTCACACGCCATTCGGCACTTGAAACCACTGAAACACAGAAATCGTGCAGTGAACAAATTGGCATCATGTTGGGGAAAAACAATGCAGAATGCTAAATGCCTTAATAGTTTCAGAAGTGTTGCAGAGACTCACTGTGAATCATGAGCAGGAAGATCAGAGGAAGGGGAGGAGCCATTCTGATAGACATTGCCATAGCAACACCTACAACACAGGCATTGGCTTATTTTGGAGTTGTAAATCTGGTCCCTTTGTAATATATGTAGTTTTTCATATTTATCATATATCCTAATTGATGCTACTGGTTACTATTCTTCTACATAAAAAGTGTATAGAAATGAGCTGTGTTTGGTTAAAATCAAGATCATTGATCTTATCACTGTCAGCCACAGTCAATTCTGAATTCAATGTAATGTGTGTATTTATATAGCGCATTTATTGTGTATGCCCATACACCCAAAGCACTTCACAATCATGAGGGGGGTCTCTCCACATCAACACCAGTGTACAGCATCCACTTGGATGATGCGACGGCAGCCACAGGACAACGACACCAGTGCTTCACTACACACCAGTGATTGGGAATGGAATGATTGGGATTGGGGCTTGGACATGATGAGTAAGGGTCGATGGAGTGAATTAGTCCAGGACACCGGGGTTACACCCCTACTCTTTACGAGGATTGCCATGGGAGTTTTAATGACCGCAGAGACAGGACCTCAGTTTAACGTCTCTTACAATATAGTACCCCCTTAACTTTACTGGGGCATTAGGGCTCACACTGACTGTAGGTTGAGCACCCCCTTCTGGCCTCACTAACACCATTTCCAACAGCAACCTAGTTTTCCCATGTGGCCTCCTATCCAGGAACTGACCAGGGTCAGCCCTGCTTAGCTTCATTGAGTAACCCCTCCTGGGCTACTTTAGGTTGACATGGCTGTGGCAACATCTTCAGCAATAATTCTTGCATAAGGTGAATAGAAAGAAAAGTAAAATAAACCCTTGTTTGAATAAAGCAGACAACAAAATACTGCTACATTTTTAACAACAAACTAAGCCAAGCCTCCAGAAATGGCTTGTTCTTGTCTGTATGACTGAAATGATGTTTCCACATTATGACAAAATCTGTGAGCCTGCCATTCATAATCATTCATATTTGCTTGACATCGCCGCCTGCCAATATCAGTATAAAATGTAGTCAAGCAAGCACCACAGCACCTCTGACAAAAACATCTCTATATAGGACCACGAGTGAAGTTCAGTGCTACATATATTTTCTGAGACATAATCAGCACCAGAGGTGATCATTGAGTACGTTTACATGGACACCAATAATCCAATTTTAATATATTTTCAAAGATTTATTTTTGGCCTTTTTTGACTTTATTAGATAGGACAGTATTTAGACAGGAAGCGAAGTTGGAGAGAGAGGGGATTCGAACTTGGGACACCCTTACATTCTACTGCATCATATGTCGACGCGCTAACCACTAGGCTATTGCGCCAACCAATAATCCACATTTAATGTGATTAAGACAATACTCTGATTAAGAGTCAACCATGTAATCAGCAATGTTTGATTAATTTAATCTAATTAAGGTCATAAGTATGCTGATTTTAGTTGGATTATTGAAGTGCAGTACAGACATGGAACCACTGCAATCAAACTATTACTGCCGTGGAGGATTTTTGGCACATTTTTCTACAGGACATTCCATACACACAGCTGTTTGACTATTCTCTGCACCTATCGAGTCAGAGAATGACCACAGACACACGCATTGCGAAATGCGAAGGTTTTTTCCCCCGATCTGGCGTGCGGTATCAAACTCCATTAAAACAACACTCTTCAAGCAGTTCATACTCGCATCCAATATCTCGTTTGTCACGGGGGGCATTCATGAATGTTCCTGAATGAAACTGCCAAACTGCAGTTAAAGTCGACAAATTAAAAATAAAACACCCGAAATGACAAAACTCCGGAGGAAAGGTTGGATAGCGTGTTGATCTATGTGCTGTAACATGTAAAACAGGATCATGAAAGGAACATTCAAAAGCAACTCATGTGAACACCTTAATCATATTATTGTCTGATTCAGATTAAGGCAAATAATTAGATTACTGATATCCATGTAAACGTAGTCAATGCCAAAGTAGTTTATGCTGTTGTTCAGCTGCAATATTGCCAAAATAGAAATAGAAATTTTACACAGCGCTGACCTGGATAGTTAGGACAAAAACTCTAACATGGAAAAGATATCTTTTATCATGTGACAGAGCACAGCATCTCGTGTAGTTTAGACGATGTAAAAGTAACTGGTGTTTTTACTCTCACATTATTTATCGTTGTGGTGGGGAGAGCGTGGCCGAACACCCGAAAGGGGGAGAGAGAGAGTGGAGACACCGGCGGCTGGTCAGTAGCCCAATCAGAAATAATTAATAACACCTGCTTTCTCTAGTGCTTGGGTCGGAGAGACGCCTTCTTAAGGGAGCGAGAGAGACCAGTCGGGAGAGACAGAGAGCGAAGCAACAACCACCACATTGAGGAGCTTGTTGTTGATCCCTTAAAGAAATAAAAATAAAGCAATCTTGTCACTACCTTACGCCGACCCTTTCTTCTTCCCTCACAAAGAACCGTACAACAATCGTCTGTTTTATATTTTTATTAAATTTTTTTATATTAAATTTATTATTTAAAGAAAACAAACATTTTATTTAAACTTGTTTTAAACTTTTGATGTTTACACATTTTAATAATATTAATAATAATAATAATAATTACAAACAATTTTATGTTTTGCATTTCTTATCGCTAACTATTGCTAACTTATCGCTACTGAAATAAGCAATAGTTAAACCAGGACCGTTTTTCTACCATTTCCGATAAAACCCTCATACAGAATATCTACTGATAATGAACTTAGTCAAATATTATAAAAGTGATGCTCTTACCTGTTTAACCAACACTCATGAACAGTAAAACCAGTCTGCTGTTTCTAGTCTTGACGACACTGATTAACGCCTTATATTTTGATATGAGGTTTAACGCCTCGGATAGCGCAGATAAAGCAGAAGTGGTATGTGGGTTTATCAAGTGCATTATCACAGAAATTACTTTAGGTTAAAGGTTAAAATGAAGGAGTTTATGTCAGTCCATAGAGGTCATCTTTTTGTAATGTTTTCATATTTGGGTGTATTTATAATCAATCTATTGCAGGAATATTGTTGAATTCGACGACAATAAAGCTGTTATTGAGAGACAATGGAAATAATTGCTTCAAAACTATTCTGTAGTTGTAATTGCTATGGTGTAGTTATAGTTAAATAAAAATTATTTTAGTCAGCATAGACTCATTCTAAAACGTAACCCTATATACATTTCTGGAGATCGTGAATTATGTAGCCAGAAGTATGTATGGCTGCATTTCATCTTTAAAGCGAACACTATGGGGCGATATGACGTCTTTCTTTTCACGCTTACCAGCTGACCTCTTACCTCTGCATGGACAGCTTTCCCGCCATTACCATTCCAGTGGCTCACCATCTACGCCGGCTCGGTTCCAGTAAGTGGGAAAGACAAAAACAGAATTCAAAATATAAAATAAACATGTAAATAACAGGGTGAGTTTGTGGTAAAATCTGAAAACGTGGTAAAAATTTAGGCAGTGGCTTTTCTTTTACTGGATTGCTTTTTAAAACTGTTGGTTGGGTTTAGGGAAGTGGGTGGGCAGGTCAATCGGTGCTTTTGAAAACACTATTGGTTGGGTTTAGGGAAGGAGGAAGGAGGGTCAGTTGATAGGTCAGTCAGTCAGTCGACAGTTGCCTCTGGTGGATATATGCGAGAACAGCCAGCATGAATGGCACTCGCAAGAGTGTACACAGCGGCTGGAGGATTCACGAAAACAAACTCTGCAAAAAAATACTTACCACCTGGGACATATCCAGAAATATATAGAGAGGTATATTTTCAGAATGAGTCTGGGTTGAATTTAGTTCTGATCGACCGAAGAGCAACTTAATCAATTGCAAATAAAGTGACAGTGGAAAGGAACTCAAACTCCATCAATTAATGGAAATGGAAAGCAAATGTTTGGAGAAAGCAGACCCAGCAAGAGGGGTCTGGATGCAGACTTAGTGCAGTTTTAAGGTGAGCTGCAAGCAATGATTTTTAATGTGCACGCCTAACCCCACCCCTAACCCTACCCATCACAGTGACATCAGTTGCTTCATGAGTGCACTGTGTCTGACATTGCAAGTCTGAGATATGCAGTCTCAGCTTGCGAATTCAAGTCTGCATCCAGATACTATTGGACTCAGCCAGGATACCTGTCTAGAACACTGTTTCCCACCCCTGTTCCTAAAGGCACACCAACAGTACACATTTTTAACCTCTCCCTAATCAAACACACCTGAATCAACTCATCAGGACATCTGAAGAGACTCCAAGACCTGAAGTCAATGGGTCAGATGAGGAAGACATACAAAATATGTGCTGTTGGTGTACCTTCAGGAACAGGGTTGGGAAACACTCAACCCAGGCTCATTCTGATTGTGTACTGCTTTATACGTTTCTAGAGGAGCTACGTTTTTTTGCAGTTTTTGCAAATCCACCAGAGGCCGCTGTGTATGCTTTTTCACATTTCAAATGTCTGCAGGTAGTGCCATTTGTGCCTGCTGTTCTTGCGTAAATCCACCAGAGGCCGCTGTCGACTGACTGACTGACTGACTGTTCTTTGCCGGACTCAAACCCTGTCACTGTTGTCAACTCCGCTCTGTGTCTCAAGTCAGCGGACATACATGGCAAGCTACCAGACAAACGGGTAACAGTGGGAAAGCCATCCACACGGAGGTAAGCAGTCAGCTGGTAAGCGAGAAAGGAACGGCGTCATTCCGCCTCGTATCGTTAGTTTTAAAGACGAAATGCAGCCATACATACATTTGGCTACATAATTTGCAATCTCCAGAAATGTATATAGGACTACAATTTCAGAATGAGCCTATGTTGGAAACACTGGTCTAGAAAATCTTTCTTGATTTAGTAATCTTTCGAAATGTGGACTAGAAAGGAGACAAAAACACTTAGTAAGAAAGCTTTCTTTTTAAGCAGTGTATTACATGTTTAATATACTGACTGAAAATGTAAATTAAATGGTGTATTTATTAAAGCAACTGTAATCCACACACTGAGAGGCACTACACTTAAAACATATATAATGCTCACGCTGTAAACAATTAAAATAACATTATCATCATGATGACATTGTTAGCCAACAACAAGCCAATTCTTCCATATTCATCAAATGTCATATCTCACACCCCCGAAGTTCTCCAGTAAAGCGTTATCAGACAGTCCTGTCAATCATCCAGAGCTCCGCCCACTCAGACATCATCGCCTCAGCATGTTCTTGTTAATCTGAGCCAATAATGAGACACAAAAACAACATGCATTTGAAAACCACAGTGGCGTTGACAGACGACAGTATTGACTGAAAATCTGGACACTCACAGGGACATTTCCATAAACTCCAAGGTTCTCATACAGATGAATGGTCATTTTAGGATCATGACTGTCTGTGCAGGGATGAACATCCTTCATAAAAAGAGAAGAAATTATGTGAACCACGAGAAAGAGGAAGGTAAATGTGTTAAACTGAAGTGGCCTACTATAGCAATGTTATCTCGAGTCGCTTTTTCCACTGTATAACACACGTGGTTCAGTTCAGGTCGGTACGGCTCACTTTTGGTGGCTTTTTTCATTGCATTCAATATCTAGTTCCTGGTATTTCTTTTAGCACTACAACTGGTGAGCATCCGGTTACTAAAACATGATGTACAGTATAAATACTTCTGATCACTGATTGGTCTGAGAGAATTGTCACTACTATTATCATTGGATTTGTGACAAGACACCAAAAACTATGGCTGCATCCGAAATCGTGCACTCATTGAGGGAGCAGCCATTTCTAGTTTAGTTTAGTTTATTTGTTTACAGAGGCAATGCACATTAATAAACACTGTAAAATGTGCCGGAATTAGCCAAGAATGGCTATTTTTCATTTGTAAACTCTATAGTGGTGTCCAAAACTATTGTGGACATACTGAAGTGCCCTCAATGCACTCTACTAATGAGTGTACAACCCAACTAGAAAATACCAAAAATGCACTGTGAGATTGCTTTTTTGCACACTGAATGATTTCACATCTGACCACTGGATGGCAGCCATACAGCAGAAACCTATCTGAAAGTTTCAAAATTAAATTTTGAATTAAAGTAACGCTTGCATAGGGCAGCACGGTGGCGCAGTGGGTAGCACAATCGCCTCACAGCAAGAAGGTCGCTGGTTCGAGCCATGGCTGGGTCAGTTGGTGTTTCTGTGTGGAGTTTGCATGTTCTCCTCGTGTTGGCGTGGGTTTCCTCCAAGTGCTCCGTTTTACCCCACAAGTCCAAACACATGTGGGATAGGTGAATTGGGTAAGCTAAATTGTCTGTAGTGTATGTGTGTGAATGAGTGTGTATGAGTGTCTGTGATGTGTTGCAGCTGGAAGGGCATCAGCTGCGTAAAACATGTGCTGGATAAGTTGGCGGTTCATTCCACTGTGGCGACCCCAGATTAATAAAGGGACTAAGCAGAAAAGAAAATGAATGAATGAATGTTTGTATACATAACAGACATTAAAATATGTTGTTTCATTACTAATAGATGCTCATGAAATGTTAAATGACTATCTTTAAAATCGAATCTGTCTGAGAGATTTATCAACCAGCAAAACACAAACAAAAATGCTCCAATTCACTCCCTCGTTTCATTCACTCCTTCAAGCGGACTATAGATGTAGAGCAGGGGTCAGGAACCTTTTTTCAGCAAAGAGCCATTTCAGATTTATTTTATTTTTTTATCAAATGCTTTTTTAAAGAGCCATATTGGGTGTGTGTATATAACAAAATCTTTATTTATTTATGTCCATTCACAACTCAAAAATAAACAAATATGATGCATCATAATGTATAAAGAAAGGACAATTTACTTTTTGCCATCGTCACTCATCATTGTTTGAATTCACGTGTGAAGGGTTACAATAGAAACGTCAATTACCACAGAAACGTAAGAAATATAACTTGCCCTTTATTGTTGTTGTGATTCAAGTTAAACCACAGCACCACATATGCGCATTGGTTGAAACGAACCTTTATTGTAAACCGAGTTCTTATTAATTTTGCTGTAGAAAATACAATATAAAGGGAATTGTAATTGTATTTTTAATAGGAAATTTTTAATATTTTCTAGTAACAGTTATACTTTTAAAAAGATCTGAAATATTATTGAAGAAAAACAGCTGGAGAGCCACATATTTTTGGTCAAAGAGCCACATGTGGCTCCCGAGCCATAGGTTCCCTACCCCTGATGTAGAGTATAGTGAATGGGGGGGCGATTTCAGATACAGCATATATTTGAATAGTGCTGTAGGTGTAGAAAAAACATAATCTTACCATCACATTCTCATACACATATGGCATCTGCCTGGGATCGTATATTATGCTTAGGTCATCAGAATAGTTTGTGAGGGTCTGAATGGAAGAAAACTGAAAAAAGTCAATGCTGCAATCAGATTTACCAGGCAGAACACTGGAATTTAACAGAATAAAATACATTTTAAAGTGCACCGAAAAGAATATGGCTTACATTTTACAATAAGGTTGCATTCGTTAAGGTTATTTCATGCATTTGTATGCACTAGTGTTTTTTTCTGTGTAGATTTCTTACAGATTTCTTACTTATTTGTTCATGCTAGCTAACGTTGGTTAATGACAAGTTGTTCATTGTTAGTTCATGTTAACTCACATTGCATTAATGTTAACAAGCATGAGTTTGGATGTTAATAATGCATTAGTAAATGTTCAATTATGATACTGGATTTTAAAAAAATCTAAATAACAACTAAAATATATGTGTTCTGAATAAACACCCATTAAAGGGGTCCTATTATGCCCCTTTTTACAAGATGTAAAATAAATCTCTGATGTATCTAGTGTTTGTGTGTGAAGTTTCAGCTCAAAATCCCACACAGATATTGTTTTGTAGCTCTCTGAAACTGACCCGTTCAGGCTTTGATCCAAATTGTGGTGTTTTGGTGCCTGTCGCTTTAAATTCAAATGAGATTGTGCTCTTTTCAGAAGAGGGCGGGGCTACAAATGCCTGTGTGCCAGCATAGTGGCAGATTCAAAAAAAGACTAACGCCCTATGCTAATGATGGAGAAATAGTCAATAGTGGGCGGGGCTTTCCCCCTCTGATGACACGTACAAAGGGAGAATGTCAATCAAAGTGTTTCTGCAGAGTTTTGATCAAGTCTGATTATAAACAATATGATTAATACATTTTTTACCATTAAAAGCTGTTTATATTCACACACTGCTAACACACAACTGTTTAAACCCCCTTATTAAAGTGATTTTTGCATAATAGGTCCACTTTAATTATACAATTTGTTACTTTGTGGCCCCCTATAGGACAAAGTCTGTATTTGAGCTTGAATTATAGTACAGGGTGATTCAAAAACTATACCACAATTTGAAAATCTGTATTTTATTAAATAAACATGATGGAACCTTGGGTAATTAATCAATGTGAAGAGTACTTGAGTAGAAAACAAGTTCATAGATGTTCAGTATGACCCCCTGCAGACATCAACCCGAAAGTTGTGGTATTCTTGTTGAATCACCCTGTACAACTAACTGACCTGAGGACGCAGTTGTTTCTGCTTCACATAGCTGCTCGAAAAGAAAACACATTACATCAACATTAAATCATATTAAACAGTAATTAAATGCAACAAAAGAAGCTCAGACTCTTACCAGGTTAATAACCCAATGATGAAAGCAGCTACAATTCCAGAAAGCGATACTACAACAGCAGTATGATATATCTTCCAGTGTTTTACTGAGACAAGAGTGAAGACAGATGGATTAAGTTTGTTTAGAAAGAGCTGAATAAGTAAATGAGCTGCTTTACCTTTAACAGTGACAGTGACTATGTCTGATCTCTGAGCTCCATGTGGATTGTGAGCCTCACAGTAGAAGCGTCCACTCTGTACTGCACTGAAACTCCGTCCATATCCAACAGCTGAGCTTTGATTCTCCTCAAACCAGCAGATTTCTGCAGGAGGGTTTGAGTCACTGATGCAAGTCAAAGTGACTAAATCTCCCTCCACTTTATTGTCAGATTCACTGATGGACACGGAGATGCTCCTGGGTGGATCTGAAATGGATAAGCAATGATGTTACTATTCACAACAAACATTGCATTAGTGTCAACATCGCTGAACCATCATAAACTCACACTGGACATTTAAAGTCACAGGATCAGAGTACTTCACTCCATGTGCATTTCTGGCCTTGCACTTGTATTCTCCACTGTCATCAGAGCTGATCTTGGAGATGCTGAAGATTCTTCCAGATCCAACAAGCATTTTTCCTTTAAACCAGTTGATTTCTGCAGGAGGGTTTAAGTCGTTGATGCAGCTCAGAGTCACTGAATCTCCAGACATTATTACAGCAGGTCCGCTGATGGACACTGAGACGCTCTTTGGAGGATCTAAAATGAACAAACTAGAACTTTAAATGAGTTCATCAAGTAATCTCCAGTAGAGAACTAAACACTGAAGATCAACGATTCTGTACTCACAGGTGACATTGAGAAAGACCTCAGGTGATGTGAGTGTGTGTCCATCTACAGCACATCTATATCTGCCTGCATCTTCTCTTCTGACTGACTTGAGGATGAGTTTATTTCCAATAGTTCCTTTAGTTAATCTCTGTGAGTTTCTGTACCAGATGAATGTTGGTGTGTCAGTCAGTGTACAGTTGCTTTTACATGTCAGACGGACTGAATCTCCCTCTGTCACTCTCTCAGGAGACTCCAGCTGAAGATCTGAACACAACACACACATTATATCTAGTGCTGCTCTCATACACTGATTATTATTCTACATAATGACCACAAGAAGAGAGAAACCTCAGGAGAGTCACCTGTGACTGAGAGACGCACTCCTCGAGTGCCAATCCATTTTTCATTTTTATCAGTAATGAATCTGAAATAATACATGTGTTCATCTTCCTTGTCACATGACTCAGTCTGACGGTGCAGTTCTGCTGTTTATCTCCCAGATACTGAAGCCTCTGACTGTATTCAGGGTCCTCAGACAGATCAGGCATAATCTTGACCTTTTTTTGCACGATATTTGGTCCAGAATGCTGTCATGATCTGATGTCTAGTAGGGTATTTATAAGTGCATCCGATTGTCACTGCTGAACTCTTCAGTGCACAGATGAGCGAGGAACTGTAATTCACAGCCCAATCAGCACCAGAAACCCCTGAAACACAGATATATCTTCTGTCATCACCTTTATGAACAATGCTTTTTTTTTTTTCATCAGTGATCTTAGTCAGATTTCCAGAGCATCTAAAAAGACAAAGATTGCAGTGACTCACTGTAAATCATCAGCGGGAAAAGCAGAATAAGAGTCTTCATCATGACAGCAGCACCTACAGATATATAGTAGATATGTAAAATGGCATTATTTATCTCTGTGTTACCGTATATTTTCTCTCCAGTGGTTTCTATTTGAGTAAAAGGTGTACAAGCACTATCTATATGACATTCAGGTTTTATTACTAATATTTGAATGTTTTCAGTCGTTTCTCTTGTCTTATTTCTATGTTTTTATACTCTGTCCTTTTATTTGACTTTGTCTTATGTACAGCACTTTGGTCAGTCTTGTGACTGTTTTTAAATGGCTCTATAAATAAATGAACTAATATATACTGAAGCGCCAAACTGATTTCACCAAGTAGGACATGTTTCTGGATTAACATTTATGTTGATCCTGGAACAACATTCAGAACCACACAACCAGAATTAAGGGATTAAGGCTTATGGTTATGTTTATGAACTTCTACATGAGTGTTGTCCAACTATTATTCCCTTCTGATTTTGGGAATAATGTACAATTATAGTTGGGTTTAGGGGTAGGGAATAGCTATGGATTTACATTTTCCTACAAAAATGATGTTCCAGGATCAACATAGATGTTAATCCAGGATTGCATCGCACTTGGCAAAATCTTGACGTGTCATATTATATGGGTGTTTTCATTTTATTTTTTAAATACCATCAAAATAGCTTTAATCTAAAGACTTTTGTTTACTCCAATAGTGACCTTAAAGAAATAGTTCACCCACAAATAAAAAAAATTCCTCTTCCTTGTTTCAGATCTGTTTGTTTATTTCTTCTCTTGAATACATAGGAAGATATTTTGAAGAATGATGGAAACCTGTAACAAATGACTTTAATAGTGTTTCCTTTTCCTACTACGAAAAGTCAGTGGTTACAGGTTTTCAGCATTCTTTAAAATATCTTCCTCTGTGTAAGACTAAGAGAACTGAGAGATATAGAAGTCTGTCTTACCGTGCTCCTTTTAGCAGAGACGAATGATGAATAATGAGAAGACGGAGATCTGAACCGCATCACGGCAAAACAAGATGATCACACTTCCTCTTTCCAAACCCTCCAGACAGACAGGAAGATAGATAGATAGATAGATAGATAGATAGATAGATAGATAGATAGATAGACAGATAGACAGATAGATAGATAGATAGATAGATAGATAGATAGATAGATAGATAGATAGATAGATAGATAGATAGACAGATAGATAGACAGATAGACAGATAGATAGATAGATAGATAGATAGATCAAATGATAGATAGATCAAATGATAGATAGATAGATAGATAGATAGATAGATAGATAGATAGATAGATAGATAGATAGATAGATAGATAGATAGATAGATAGATAGATAGATAGATAGATCAAATGCTAGATAGATAGATAGATAGATAGATAGATAGATAGATAGATAGATAGATAGATAGATAGATAGATAGATAGATAGATAGATAGATAGATAGATAGAATGCTAGATAGATAGATAGATAGATAGATAGATAGATAGATAGATAGATAGATAGATAGATAGATAGATAGATAGATAGATAGATAGATAGATAGATAGATAGATAGATCAAATGCTTGCTAGATAGATAGATAGATAGATAGATAGATAGATAGATAGATAGATAGATAGATAGATAGATAGATAGATAGATAGATAGATAGATAGATAGATCAAATGCTTGCTAGATAGATAGATAGATAGATAGATAGATAGATAGATAGATAGATAGATAGATAGATAGATAGATAGATAGATAGATAGATAGATAGATCAAATGCTAGATAGATAGATAGATAGATAGATAGATAGATCAAATGCTAGATAGAAAGATAGATAGATAGATAGATAGATAGATAGATAGATAGATAGATAGATAGATAGATAGATAGATAGATAGATAGATAGATAGATAGATAGATCAAATGCTAGATAGATAGATAGATAGATAGATAGATAGATAGATAGATAGATAGATAGATAGATAGATAGATAGATAGATAGATCAAATGCTAGATAGATAGATCAAATGCTAGATAGATAGATAGATAGATAGATAGATAGATAGATAGATAGATAGATAGATAGATAGATAGATAGATAGATAGATAGATAGATAGATAGATCAAATGCTTGCTAGATAGATAGATAGATAGATAGATAGATAGATAGATAGATAGATAGATAGATAGATAGATAGATAGATAGATAGATAGATAGATAGATAGATAGATAGATAGATCAAATGCTAGATAGATAGATAGATAGATAGATCAAATGCTAGATAGAAAGATAGATAGATAGATAGATAGATAGATAGATAGATAGATAGATAGATAGATAGATAGATAGATCAAATGCTAGATAGATAGATAGATAGATAGATAGATAGATAGATAGATAGATAGATAGATAGATCAAATGCTAGATAGATAGATAGATAGATAGATAGATAGATAGATAGATAGATAGATAGATAGATAGATAGATAGATAGATAGATAGATAGATCAAATGCTAGATAGATAGATAGATAGATAGATAGATAGATAGATAGATAGATAGATAGATAGATAGATAGATAGATAGATAGATAGATAGATAGATAGATAGATAGATAGATCAAATGCTAGATAGATAGATAGATAGATAGATAGATAGATAGATAGATAGATAGATAGATAGATAGATAGATAGATAGATAGATAGATAGATAGATAGATAGATCAAATGCTAGATAGATAGATAGATAGATAGATAGATAGATAGATCAAATGCTAGATAGATAGATAGATAGATAGATAGATAGATAGATAGATAGATAGATAGATAGATAGATAGATAGATAGATAGATAGATAGATAGATAGATAGATAGATCAAATGCTAGATAGATAGATAGATAGATAGATAGATAGATAGATAGATAGATAGATAGATAGATAGATAGATAGATAGATAGATAGATAGATAGATAGATAGATAGATCAAATGCTAGATGGATGGATGGATGGATCAAATGCTAGATAGATAGATAGATAGATAGATAGATAGATAGATAGATAGATAGATAGATAGATAGATAGATAGATAGATAGATAGATAGATAGATAGATAGAATAGATAGATAGATAGATAGATAGATAGATAGATAGATCAAATGCTAGAAATATAGATAGATAGATAGATAGATAGATAGATAGATAGATAGATAGATAGATAGATAGATAGATAGATAGATAGATCAAATGCTAGAAATATAGATAGATAGATAGATAGATAGATAGATAGATAGATAGATAGATAGATAGATAGATAGATAGATAGATAGATCAAATGCTAGATGGATGGATGGATGGATCAAATGCTAGATAGATAGATAGATAGATAGATAGATAGATAGATAGATAGATAGATAGATAGATAGATAGATAGATAGATAGATAGATAGATCAAATGCTAGAAATATAGATAGATAGATAGATAGATAGATAGATAGATAGATAGATAGATAGATAGATAGATAGATAGATAGATAGATAGATCAAATGCTAGAAATATAGATAGATAGATAGATAGATAGATAGATAGATAGATAGATAGATAGATAGATAGATAGATAGATAGATAGATAGATAGATAGATAGATTTATATGTGTACTATATGGAACAGGTAATGTTCAGTTTTGGGAGCAAAGGTCTGTTTCTACAGCAGTAAAACTCAACCATCTCTGACTGAATGATCAGCTGATGAGCCCTCGTGCCAGAGCCTCATCCGTAAGCAAGACTCTGTGTGGGTGTGTGTGTGTGTGTCAGTGAGCTCCACCTTCAGCAGGTACTTCAGTCTGCAGGTGTTGGAGGTGTCAGACAGAGATCAACATCAGCGGTGGACAAGTAACACTCATTATACAGGTATTTATATCATTTACTCATATATATATAACCTATATTTTCTTCATGTGCTGGGGATTATAGACATATACACTTGACGACAGAAGTATTCGCCCTCCTCTTAAATTTATCTTTTTTTCTCCAATTTTTGTTTAACAGAGAAAAGATTTCATCAACACATTTCTAAACTTAATAGTTGATAATTCTTTATTTCTAATAACTGGTTTCTTATATATAGATATTCAGCTTAAAGTGACATTGAAAGGCTTAACTAGGTTAATGAGGCATGTTAGGGAAATTGGGCATTAGTAAAAGTAAAATACACTTTAGAAAAAGGAAAATAGTAGAGTAAAAGTACAAATAAAGCAGTAAAATGTACTCAAGTAAAAGTTAAATACACCTTTTTAAAGCAAAATAGAGTAAAAGTACAGATAAAGCTCTACAAACGTACTCAAATAAAGGTAAAATACACCTTTATAAAGCAAAATAGAGTAAAAGTACAGATAAAGCTCTACAAACGTACTCAAGTAGAAGTAAAATACACCTTTAAACAAAATTGTGGAGTAATAGTGCAAATTAAACACTAAAATGTACTCAAATAAAGGTAAAATACACCTTTTTTAAAGGAATATAGAGTGAAAGTACAGATAAAGCACTAAAATTGTACTCAAGTAAAAGTAAAATACACTTTTAAAGGAAAATAGTGGAGTAAAAGTTGAGTTAACGCACTATAAATGCACTCAGGTAACACTAAAATACACTTTTTTAAAAGGTAAAGAGCGTAAGTAAAAGCCCAAATAAAGCACTAAAAATTACTTAAGTAAATTCACACTTTTTTTTCTCAATTCCTAATAAAACTGACTGAATTACAGTAGTTTGAGTGTTTGTAATTCATTACTTTACATCAGTAATGTTCTCTAAGATAGACTAAAAGTTGCTTTAGTGTAAAATCTTAACAGCTCAGCCTGTTTATCTCCTACTAACATACATGTAATGAGTCAGAAACCAGCGGTTCACCATTCATAATTATAGAATAAACACCAGCCAAGTGTATCTAATAGAGTCTGTACCAGTACGCTTCATTTTGAGGAACCAAAACACCACAAATTACTCACAATCTCCATCTGTAGTTGAGTATTTCCCAGAATTGCACACAGTTTCTTTTATTTCTGTATAGTTTACATAGAAATAAACAGAAAGCTTCCAAAACGTAGAGCTCAGAGCATCTCTTCACACACAGGTTTCTGTTAATGCGCTTAGCATTGTGTTTTTATTGCTTTTTTTGGTCATTTTAATGTGTTTTTACAGCTCTGATGTCTTTTGAGAGAAACTGCTGATTAAACAGACAGACAGACGCTGTACAGTGAAGAGTCAATTACATTACTGTCTATATTCGCAGTTCATTCGCATCATAAACACCATTTTATTATATATTATATGCTTTTACTATGTTGAATACACTGGAAATACTGCTCAGTCTAATGTTCTACTGGAAGGTGTTGAAATATTTAGTAAATAAGTACATTTTTAAGCAAATGAATGCTTTCTTAAATGAGTAAACACATACATATTTTAGAATATTTCATATTTTCTCAAGTGCTGTTTAGCAAAGCAATGAAATTTTCACAGTGTTTCCTATTCATTTTCCTTATTTATTTTAGTTATAAATAATAAACAATATTATTGTATATATATATATATATATATACAGTTGAAGGCAAAAATATTAGCCCCCCCCCTTTGAATTATTGTTTCTTTCTTAAATATTTGCCAAATGATGTTTAACAGAGCATGGAAATTTTCACAGTATGTCTGATAATATTTTTTCTTCTGGAGAAAGTCTTATTGGTTTTATTTCGGCTAGAATAAAAGCAGTTTTTAATTTTTTAAAAAACATTTTAAGGTCAATATTATTAGCCTCTTTAAGCTATATTTGTTTTCAATAGTCTACAGAACAAACCATCATTATACAATATCTTGCCTAATTACCCTATCCTGCCTAGTTAACCTAATTAACCTAGTTAAGCCTTTAAATGACACTTTAAGCTGTATAGAAGTGTCTTGAAAAATATCTAGTCTAATATTATATTATTTATATGTCATCATGGCAAAGATAAAATAAATCAGTTATTAAAGATGAGTTATTAAAACTATTATGATTAGAAATGTATTGACAAAATAAAATCTTCTCACATTTAAACAGAAATTGGGGAAAAAAAATAAACAGGGGGGCTAATATTTTGACATCAACTGTATACATACATATATTTACATATATATTTACATATACATAT
Source organism: Danio aesculapii (assembly GCF_903798145.1). Taxonomy (NCBI): domain Eukaryota; kingdom Metazoa; phylum Chordata; class Actinopteri; order Cypriniformes; family Danionidae; genus Danio; species Danio aesculapii. Next base: position 2,519,179 of record NC_079435.1, on the reverse strand, counting down.
ATATATACACAGACACAGAGACACACACACACACACACATATATACATATATATACACACACATATATATACACACACATATATATACACAGATATATATATATACACACATATATATATACATATATATACACACACACATATATACATATATATATACACACATACATATACATATATATACATATATATATATATATATATATATATATATATATATATATATATATATATATATATATATATATATATATATATATATATACATACATATATACATATACATACATATATACATATTACAGGACTTAATATTATGTGCTGTCATCATGGCAAAAACAAAAGAAATCGGTTATTTGAAATTAGTTATTAAAGCTATTATGTTGAAAAATGTGTTATAAAATATATAAAAATATCCTTTATATTTGTTATATTTGGCTTTCAACTGTACATTTATATAAAAAAAACAAACCGTTTGTAGATAAATGTGTTTCTAATACAGTATAAAGGTAAATTATCAACTTTTCGACATCTTTAAAGCATTTCGACTTCATTTTACATTCACTTGTATTTGTGTTAGTTCTACATTAATAAAAATCCTCTTTTCTCATTCAGGAACCAGGAAAATACATCAAAATGTGCTGCAAGGGTTTCCTCAAAGTCATGATGTTTGTCTTCAACGGCATCATCTTCGTGAGTATAAAGGAAATGTTTACGAGTTCTTCGACAATGAGGACATCTATTTTAATGATTTTATGACCGAGCGCTTATCTCTGAGCTACTTCTACCGCAAAACCCCCGAGATTGAGTTACAGACACTCTTATCAAACAAGGAAACTCGTAAAAACAGCGTCATGTTTCTCACACGGAGCCTTTATTATAGGCTTTAACTGTAAAAACACTGAAACATTAGCTTAACAAGGTCAGCGCTGACTGAGGGGTTTAGTAAAGAACAACTATAACTTAGATCAGTGTTTCCCAACCCTGTTCCTGAAGGCACACCAACAGTCCACATTTTCATCCTCTCCCTAATCAAACACACCTGAATCCTCTTATCATAACATCAGAAGAGACTCCAACACCTGAAATGAATGGGTCAGATAACGAGACATCCAAAATATGTACTGTTGGTGTGCCTCCAGGAACAGGGTTGGGAAACACTGACTAAGACAACAAATTGTCAAAGTACTGTTTCTGTAACTAGAATAGAATGGAAAAGCTTAAACTATTAAACAACTGGATATTTTTAACCCTCAGATTCCAAATTTAGAGAAAATCCAATTGGAAGCTATCTTAATGAAGTGCTGAGCAATGTATATTAGTATCAAGGATTGAGTTTTGATACACTTTCATACATCCAAAATGTCCTCATGAAACAAGATTTTGACTTGATATTCTTAATATTTTTTTCTTAAAAGAAAAATCTATAGTTTATTTTATAGTTTATTACTTCTCCACATAAGCAACATAAGTTTTTGTAATTCGCGAACTCCAGAAAAGTACATTCATAGGTTGTATGTGTCGTCACACAGTGGTGCAGTTGCCATCTGTGTGACCGAACTGTTTATACCAGTGGTCGGGAACCTATGGCTCGCGAGCCACAAGTGGCTCTTTGACCAAAAATAGGTGGCTCTTAAGCTGTCTCCCTTCAATAATATTTTGCAGTTTAAAAATGATAACCGCTAGATAACTAGAAATCAGTTTCCTATTGAAAATACAATCACAATTCCCTCGTTATTGTAATTTTTGCAAGAAAAAGAATAAAAACGTTTCGAACAATGCGTGTGTGCGGCGCTGTGAATAAACTTACGTTTCTATGGTAACCGCGCGTGCACCTAAATTCAAACAACAATTATGATTGGTGATGATGGCAAAAAGAAAATAATCCTGAGGAACATCGAAAGTTTCAAAATATAAATATATATATATTAGGCTTGTGCCGTATTCGGTAATGCGATAAATCACGGTAATGAATATGCACGATATTGTTATCGCGGGCACTTCAAAATACCGTGAAAAATAATAGATCCGAATTTATATTCTTAGAACGCGCCTTAGCTTATTTTCCATCAACCGCTTGAAGAAACACTGCGTATATGCTGCGCAGAACTGATGCGCACTCTGATGTAAACAATCCCCGCATGTAGAAGCACTGTGGCACACAGTGCACGCCGCCGCTGCCACCGCACTATAATCCTCACATGAAGAAGAAGCATGGCAGAAAGGAGGAACGCTGCCGACAATTTATCCCCCTTCAAAAAAAAAGTCAGAGGTTTGGAAATGTTTTGGGTTCCAAAAAAATGCAGAGGGATTGCTGATCGAAGACGGTTTCCCTTTGCACATTCACTTTGATATAATTGCTCAAGTTTACTTTTATATTGTGTATTGTTTTATTTATATTTATTTGTATTTAAATGTTTGAAGTACTTTTAGTTAATTAAAAAGTTATTAAAGTTACTAAGTTGATGAAACTGAAGTTTTTTGTGTTTTTTTACCTGTTTCTCTAGTAAAATTACAATATCGTGATAATACCGTATACCGTGATAAAAGCTCAATCAATTAATCGCAACATGAAAATGTGATACCGGCACATGCCTAATATATATATATATATATATATATATATATATATATATATATATATATATATATATATATATATATATATATGTATAGCAGGGTGGCGCAGTGGGTAGCACAATCGCCTCAGAGCAAGAAAGTCGCTGGGTCAGCTGATGTCCCCGTGTAGAGTTTGCAAGTTCTCCCTGTGTTTGCATGGGTTTTCTCCTGGTGCTCTGGTTTCCCCCACAGTCCGAACACAAATTGTCCAGTGTATGTGTGTGAATCAGTGTGTATGGATGTTTCCCAGTCCTACTCTCCGCTGTGTAAAACATATGCTGGATCGTGTCAAGTCACGTGGCTCTTTAAAAAATGCATTTGCCAAAAACATCAAAAATGGCTCTTTGCTGGAAAAAGGTTCCAGACCCCTGGTTTATGCCGTCAATCTGCTGTGGTGCTGATATAGCTGAATTATGCTATGTTGCTTTAGTAGCGGCAGTAAACATAACTACTTTTCATTACATAAACGTGTCCTGATGTAATTAATAATATTGTGATTTGCCAGCAGGCTATACAGTTCCGTGGTCGAGCTAACGATTAATGTTTTTTTTTATAATTATTTTTTAGGGGTTTTTCACCTTTATAATGATAGGACAGTGGAGATTTCAGATAGGAGAGCATTGGGAGCAGAGAAAAGGGAAGGATTGGCAAAGGACCTCCAGGCAGGAATCGAACTCGGGTCGCCGTGAGCACGCCGGTGCTATATGTCAGTGCACAATACCACTAGGCTATTGGCGCGACACTAATGATTAACGTTAACCCTTTGTGGAAACAGCATAAACCGCACTGCTTGACTTTCTTTATTACTGAATAAAAGCACACTGTTTTTGTTATGATCGAAATTTGTTCTAAACAAAAACAAGAGCGCCTTTACACCTTTAAATGATATCTTACTCTTATTTGCATAACCTAAAATGATGGAGTATGCTGCTACACTTCATCTTTAAATACATTTGGAGTAATAATAAACACGTCCGGATGTGTAGGAGTAATCAGGGGTGATAGTCTTCACTGTAAATGGCCTGAGAGCTTCTCTGCTGTTTGGAGTGCATTGAGAACAACTGAGATATACAGTTGAAGTCAGAATTATTAGCCCTCCTGAATTATTAGCCCCCCTGTTTATTTTTTTCCCGAATTTCTGTTTAACAGAGAGCAGATTTCTGTAACACATTTCTAATCATAATAGTTTTAATAACTCATCTCTAATAACTGATTTATTTTCTCTCTGTCACGAGCAGTAAATAATATTAGACTAGATATTCTTCAAGACACTTCTATACAGCTTAAAGTGACATTTAAAGGCTTAACTAGGGTAATTAGGTTAACTAGGCAGGTTAGGGTAATTAGGCAAGTTATTGTATAATGATGGTTTGTTCTGTAGACTATCGAACAAAATATAGCTTAAAGGGGCTACTAATTTAGACCCTAAAATGGTGTTTAAAAAATTAAAAACTGCTTTTATTCTAGCCGAAATAAAAACAAATAAGGCTTTCACCAGAAGAAAAAATATTATCAGACATACTGTGAAAATGTCTTTCCTCTATTAAACATAATTTGGGAAATATTTAAAAAAGAAAATAAAATGAAAAGGGGGCGAATAATTCTGACTTTAACTGTACATTTTACCGGTGTTGAAGATTATTACTACTCAATAAAAAATAAATCCGTAAAATTTACGGTAAAAAACTGGCAGCTGTGGTTGCCAGTACTTTACCGTTAAAAATACGGTACAAACAGTAAAAGTAATTTCTAATTTTTACAGTAAACTACCGTATTTCATTAATTTATAGATGTAATATGTCTGTATTTTGAATTACCAACATCTTCACATCTTTCGTTACACAGATAGACACGTTAACACAGCCATATGCAGGTGATGATGAGTAAGTTACATATGGAACCAATACTCATCTCAAACAAACAATGTATCAGTGTATAGAAGGTGCTCAGTGTCATTCACACAGCTACTAAACACCAGTATGGTAACATGCATAAAATTAAAGTCATGAAATAAACATTAGATGCAACCTAAATCTCTAATGTACATAACTGACGGGGAAACAACTCAAAAGGTCCATAGTAATGTCAACAAAAAGCATAAAAAGTGATACAGGGAATTCTGGGAAAGTCGATTTACGGTTATTTACCGTACATATTAAGGAAACATACTGTTAACCAGGTTACGGATTTTTACTGTAGCATTTTTACAGTTTTTTACCGCTGAAATCGGCCATTTTTTACAGTGTACAGTCTATGTCTCAGCAGATAAGAATGTATTTTCTTTAAATACTGTTGTTTTGAGTGAGTTTTCTGATCACCAGTAACAGGCTGTATGTCCTAGAGTCCATGGCCAAGGCAAACAGTAGCGAAGCCATGAATAAATGTCCAGAAAATGAAGCTGAGAAAGACACGTTGCAGATTTGTAGGAACAAAACACATTTGGAGGTCTCATCAGAAGCATCATAAACCGTATTTGTTTATTTTATTATATTAAGCAACATATCAATTTCATTTAGTCTCATTTAAATGCGCTGCGGTTGTGAGTGTGACCATACCGATATAAATATGTCAGCGAGTGCAGCGGAAGTGATGTTTTTTCTTAGAATTTCGATGGCTGGCAACTTTTAACAACAACAACAACAACAAAAAAACTCTGGTGAGGGAAAGAGTTAAAAGTGCAATAGTATAATAACCTCAGTTTCTCCTGTCTGCAGCTGGCGGGCGCTGCTGTCCTGGCGGTGGGCATCTGGGTGGCCGTGGACAGAGTTTCTCTCCTGGGTTTTCTGGAGCACATTGAAGACGCTCCTCCTGAACTGGCGCAGCTGGCCAACATCGGGTACCTGCTGATCGGAGTCGGGGCGTTTCTGGCCATCATGGGCTTTCTGGGATGCTGCGGAGCTGTGAGGGAAAGCAAATGCATGCTTCTCACTGTGAGTTACTGCTTTATATTAAAACATTTGGGTAGCGCTGCACAATATATCGCTTCAGCATTGATATCGCAATGTGTGCATCCACAATAGATTTAATCAGACTCATAGTTGACTATGAGCCACAGTTAAAAACACATGACTTGTGTGTTGCTGTCATCTTTTAAAACAATGTTGAAGATGTATTTTTGTGTAATCTTTTGAATTATTGTGTGTATTTTTATATTGTATCAGTTTGTTTTATATTTCTTTTATTCCTCTTACATTTGCTTCAATCTTGTGTATGTTCAGCACTTCGGCCAGCTTTGGTGTGATGAATGTGCAGCAGTAAATAAATACATTTACTTTCGGTAACACTTTATTTTGATGGTCCATTTGAGTATTAGTACAGCGGTGGGTCGCAGCCCACAAGGGGGCCTCAGCGAGCTTTGTGGGGGGTTGCGTCATATTTAAAAAAATTCTTAGCAGTGTACAATTAGAGTGATCATGTTGCCTTAGGTCATTTTATCCCCTAGCTCAGTGGTCCTCAACCACCGGTCCGTGGATCAATTAGTACCAAGCTGCACAAGAAATCATGAATTATTTGCGTTTTATTTATTATAAATAATTATGGTACTCAAGTGACCGATCTTTTATTTTGAAAAGTCTTTTATTTTGAAAAAATGAGCTCGCCTACGTCCAAAATTTAACCCACAAGCAGCATAATGAGTAGAAACAGGCGTCTTTAGAAAGTTTCTTTGCTAAGGGAAAAGGCCAAGTGAAGGACCCGCGAACTGCCAAGGAATATATCTGCAACCCACTTGTCAACAAGCGGTTTGCGCGCACAAGCGGTTTGCGCGCACAAGCGGCGTGACGCGCTCGCACCAATGAACCGCGGGCCGTGTTGCGAGCGCGCCGCGAGTCACGTGACAAGAATTGACCAATCAGCTTCAACTTGTATTAAAAAATATTCACATTTCGGCAATTTTCAATTTTCTCAGACAAACACAGAACACACAAACACTGCAGTGCTCTGACTTTTCTCCATTAATAAAACTTGTATCAGGGCGACAGCAATGTTTTGTCAGTTTGTGATCCTCTGAGAAAACGGGTTAATGGTCGCAAATGATTATTTCCCTTATACATCAGTGTGAATACTGATATTTCTGTTATTGAATTTCAAATAGGGCCAATTTAAAGGCTAAAGGCTTACATTTTTCAGTTACAAATGGCCTACTGATGTTTTGCTTTTGTATTTTACATTAGGCTATTATTCATTCATTTTCTTTTTAGATTAGTCCCTTTATAAATCCCCTTATTAATAAACACATATGAAACAATCCCGTAAAAGTGACGTCTCATCTTCAGTTTCGGGCATGTTTTGCACTCACAATATAAGCGTACCGTGCCAAAGCCCAAGTGAACCGCGCTCTGGCACACCTCTTCCAATCGGGCCAGGGCCGATCAAGTGAACCATTTCTGAGCCTGATTCAGAGCACTCACACTTCTCAAATGATCCGGGAAATGGGCCAGGGCTTGATTCAGATAGCATAGTGTGAGTACACCCTACATGTCAACTAACACTAACCCCAACCCCAACCTAACAGTCTCCTGATAATCTAATGACAATTAGTTGCAATGTAATCTAAATTCAACAAGCGGACCATCAAAATAAAGTGTGACCTTACTTTCTGATTTACTCGTGGAGTTTTACCAATAAATGTGTCATTTGCATGTGTTTTAAGGCTTGTGACTGTGTGAGATTTTCCAAGTCACTCTATTAAAGCAATCATTTTAACTTTAAGAAAGATTTATTGTACAGAAAAATTAAATGTCATAATTAAGATCATGCAGTTCTACATTCGCTTAAAACATGGCTGCACTAATATGCATCATTATCTGTGCATTAATTAGTGCATTCATATTGCAAAGTGTTACCAAACATTGTCCTCTCTGAGTCCACTAGCGGATGCAGACATAACAGTGCATTGTTTTGATTTGCTCACAGTTCTTCATCATCGTGCTCATCATCTTCCTCGTGGAGGTGGCGGCCGCTGTGGTGCTCTTCGTCTTTGAGCCTCTGGTAAGAAATGATGCACTGAGACACAACTGAAAAACATACCGTTAAAGACTAAACTAATAGCCATCCACACTTAAAATGATTGGTATCGGGCAACACAGTGGCTCAGTGGTTAGCACTGTGGCCTCACAGCAAGAAGGTTGCTGGTTTGAATCATTGCCGACTCAGGTGGCCTTTCTGTGTGGAGTTTGCATATTCTCCCCGTGTTGGTGTGGGTGTCCTCCTGGTGCTCCGGTTTCCCCCACAGTCCAAACACATGCGCTATAGGGGAATTGATTAACTTAATTCACCATAGTGTATGAGTGTGTGTGTGTGTGTGTGAATGAGTATGTATGGGTGTTTCCCAGTACTGGGTTGCAGCTGGAAGGACATTCACTGTATAAAACATATGCTGGTTAAGTTGGCAGTTCATTCTGCTGTTGCGACTTCTGCTGAATAAAGGCACTAAGCCGAAGGAAAATAAAAGTGAATGAATGTATGAAGATTGTAATATATCAGTTTTAAAAGTTTTCCCAACACTGCTGATGGTTGCTAGGTGACCAATACTACAGTCGGCTACTCTAACATTAGATGGAAACACATTTATTTCGCATTTGGGATTCATTTATCTGCAAACTTTAAAGAGATTTACATCACATTAGAATTGAAGCCCAACTTGTAATGAAAAATGATAATTCATGCCTGAAATTTATATCAATTTTACCGTCATTAATTTCTGTCATTTCATCGTCTTTTAGGTTCAGGAAACTCTGAATGACATCGGACAGAAAGTGGCTAAAAGCATAAAGGATAATTATGGAGAGGATGAGGCTTTCAGCTCAATCTGGAACACCACTATGAATGAGGTACACCATCTTTTCCATTTCCAGATGCTTTCTCTAAAATCTCCCTGCTTCATATTATTCAATCTCAGATTTGTGTCTATGTTTCTAGCTGAAGTGCTGCGGATATAACAACTACACTGACTTTATCGGCTCTAATTTTGTTGCACAAACATCGATGTATCCTGAAAAGTGTTGCTCGAGCAGTTCATCACCATGTGATGAAAGGGCAGCAGAAACTGCGGTATGTAGAGAACGCTCTGTGCCCAAACTCACTAACAAATGAGATTAAGTTTGATGACTTTTATTTCAGTTTAATAAACATTGGACAGTTCAATAGCATCATCTTTAATTTGGTGATTATTAGTCACTTATTTGATTTCTTATTTTCTGTGATGCACAAAGGAAACTGAATGTCATGATTTGAAAGATTTTTTTGTGTGGACTTTTACTTGTTTAGAAAAGTTCAGCTAACTCACCCAATAAGACCGGCAAACTAAACTTAAGTTAACTGAACTTATTGGATTCAGCGCTAAAAACGTAAGTTAGCTGAACTTATTGGATTCAGTGTTAAAAACGTAAGTTAGCTGAACTTATTGGGATCAGCATTAAAAAACGTAAGTTAGCTGAACTTATTGGATTCAGCGCTAAAAACGTAAGTTAGCTGTACTTATTGGATTCAGCATTAAAAAACGTAAGTTAGCTGAACTTATTGGATTCAGCGTTAAAAACTAAAGTAAGCTGTACTTATTGGATTCAGCGCTAAAAAAGGTAAGTTAGCAGAACTTATTGGATTCATCAATAAAAAAACGTAAGTTAGCTGAACTTATTGGATTCAGCAATAAAAAAACGTAAGTTAGCTGAACTTATTGGATTCAGCATTAAAAAAGGTAAGTTAGCAGAACTTATTGGATTCATCAATAAAAAAACGTAAGTTAGCTGAACTTATTGGATTCAGCAATAAAAAAACGTAAGTTAGCTGAACTTATTGGATTCAGCGTTAAAAACGTAAGTTAGCTGAACTTATTGGATTCAGCGTTAAAAATGTAAGTTAGCTGAACTTATTGGATTCAGCAATAAAAAAACGTAAGTTAGCTGAACTTATTGGATTCAGCAATAAAAAAACGTAAGTTAGCTGAACTTATTGGATTCAGCAATAAAAAAATGTAAGTTAGCTGAACTTATTGGATTCAGCAATAAAAAAACGTAAGTTAGCTGAACTTATTGGATTCAGCAATAAAAAAACGTAAGTTAGCTGAACTTATTGGATTCAGCAATAAAAAAATGTAAGTTAGCTGAACTTATTGGATTCAGCGTTAAAACGTAAGTTAGCTGAACTTATTGGATTCAGCGTTAAAAATGTAAGTTAACTGAACTTATTGGATTCAGCATTAAAAATGTAAGTTAGCTGAACTTATTGGATTCAGCAATAAAAAAACGTAAGTTAGCTGAACTTATTGGATTCAGCATTAAAAAATGTAAGTTAGCTGAACTTATTGGATTCAGCATTAAAAATGTAAGTTAGCAGAACTTATTGGATTCAGCTTTTAAAATTTAACTTTAGTTAGCTGAACATTTCTAATTAAGTAAAACCAAATAATCCACGCAAAAATGAACGTACTACATAATAATAATAATAATAATAATAATAATAATAATAATTAAAAGGATTTTGGCAGAAAAATGTAATGGATTTTATGGTGGCCTATAAATAGTCTGCAGTAATTGGTGGCATGGACTAATTGGTGGATTTCATATCTAAAGTAATGGTATTTAGTTTCCCATTGACCGGTGCATTTATAAAGCCAAATGGGTAGTAAATAACAAATGCCCTACTGTAAAATGCAACCAGTCATAAAGTTGGGAATTCAGATATTATTATACATCCTAAACGCCAACCTAGCTAATCTGAAAAGAGTTTGCATAACTTGTAAATAAGCTAAATATATTAATACAAATATGCACTGTCCAACAATGTCAGACAGAACCATTACAGATCTAAATGTCTAGGCAAATGCAGATGATGCGTTGGTGTGTTTGTTCATCAGTGTGTATGTTTTCTGTTTCTGCAGGATATCGAGGGCTGCTTTAAGACATTAGTAAAGCTGATTGAGGATAATGCACTCCTGCTGGCTGGTGTGGCTTTAGGAATCGCAGCTTTAGAGGTATTTAATTCTTTTTACCTTCAACTCAATGAAGGAACTCAATGTAGACTAATGTGTCTATTGACAAACGGTGAACATTGAAAATGAACATGCATGCACCAAATCTTAGTATGTGATATACTACAATTGATGGTCCAAAAATCAAACACATCCACTGTATTATTACTTTGATGGAATATTTACAGCTAATATTTACAATCATTTCACCTGATTTGTTTCCTCAGATTGCAGCAATGGTTGTTTCCATGATCCTCTACAAGAACGTAGGGAAATGAGAGCAGGACTGACTACAGAGATTTGTGTTTACTGTACATCACTGTTTACTCTAGCCTTTTCTATTCACTAATTTAACAGAAGTCATGTAAATAATATACTGGCTGCAGTATGAATGACATTTGCACAGCTTATTCGATAGTTTGTTCTCTTTTAAATGATTTTTTACTTTTTTAACCTCAAGTAAATGTATATTTTTTGACCTCTGCTTAACTACCAAAATATGATCCAGACTTAAAGAGTACATCTAATGCAATGTTGTGTTGAATACTACAGCTCATTAAAGATCACCACAATATTTTCTACATTATGCTTTTTTTAAATGTATAATTAAATACATGAACAATCTTCACCTGGAAATATTTAAATATATTTGTATCATTGTATAAATAAAAAATCTGTCATTTTTAAACACCTCTGTGCATGTTCTTTTCCCAGTAAAGCATATGCAATGTAATATGAATGCATCACATAACAGCCACTAGAGGTCACTGTCAAGTTGAGGTAATGGGTCGTCATTTACTCACCCTCAGGTTGTTCCAGTCCTGTTTAAATACCTTTTTTCTGCTGACCACAAAGGAAGATATGTGGAAGAATGACAGTAAATCAAACAGATATTCCGACACATTTACTGCCATAGGAAAAGTAATTTCTATGTGAGTAAATTGTGGCAAGTTCTGTTTGAACTTAAGTGATGTCAGCAGGGAAAGGGGCTTGGGAAGTTTTTTGCTCTGTTGGTGTCAGTCAAGTTTCTTGTCTAGTTGGTGTCACCCAATTCTTTGCCCCATAGGTGTCATCCGCATTCCTTGGCTGTCATTGTCACCCAAGTTCCTTGTCCTGTCAGTGTCACACAAGTTTCTTGTTCCATCATGTCACCAAAGTTTCTTGCCCCTTCGTGTCACCAGAATTCCTTTCCCCATCATGTCACCCAATTTCCTTGCCCGTCACCCAAATTTCTTGCCTTGTCGCTGTCACTCAGGTTCCTTGCCCCAATTAGTGTCACCCGCGTTCTTGCCCTGTCATGTCACTAGAGTTCCTTGCCCTTCTGTTGTCACCCAAGTTCCGTGTCTTGTCACCCAAATTTCTTGTCCAGTCATTGTCACCCAAGTTCCATGCCCCATAAGTGTCATTCACATTGCTTGCACCATCTGTCACAAATGTTCCTTGCCCTATTGGTGTCACCAAAGGTCCTTGCTTCATCGGTGTCCCCAAAGTTCTCTGTTTCTTGGCCTGTCATTGTAAGTCCCTTGCACCATAAGTGTCACCTATGTTCCCTGGCCTATCAGTGCATCAGTGTTACCCAAGTTCCTTGCCCCATCACTCAAGATTCCTGCTCCATCAGTGTCACCCAAGGTCCTTGCCCCAAAGGTTGCATTCACATTCCTCTCCCCATCATTCCTTGCCACCCTTGCCTCAAGTTCTTTGCCCTGTCAGTGTCACCAAAGATCCTTGCCTTGTCAATCTTCCTCAAGTTCCTTGGCCTGTCATTGACACCAAAGTCCCTTGTCCTGTGGGTATCCCCAAAGTTCCTTACCCCATCGATGTCACCCAACTTCTTTGCATTATTGGAGACCTGTCAGTGTCACTCAAGTTCCTTGCCCCATCATTGTCACCAAAGTTTCTTGTCCTCTCTGTCATTGTCACCTAAGTTCCTTGCCCTGTCAGTGTCACCCAAGTTCCTTGCCTTATCATTGTCACCAAAGTTCATTGTCCTCTCTGTCCTTGTAACCAAAGTTCCTTGTCCTGTCAGTGTCACCCAAGTCTATTGCCCCATCTGTCTCACGCAAGTTTCTTGCCCCATGGGTCCTTGCTCTGAAGGTGTCACTCAAGTTCCTTGTGCTATCTGTGTCTCCTAAGCTCATTGTCTTGTTGCCTCAAGCCTATAGTTGAGTCCTGTCAGCTCCTGTCCAGTCTAAAGCTCTGCTGGCTTCAGCCATGCCCCAAACTCTGCCAGCTTCCCACAGCCCACAAGCTAGTCAATCCAACAGGTCTGCTCGTCATAGTCAAACTCTGCCTCTCTTATGTACCTGATACTCCCAGGACTGTCCCTCTGGCACAACCCTGGCCTTCTGCCAAAGTCCCAGGACTTTCATTTGTGCCTTTTGGCTACTCACATGTACACTTACTTATATATTCAGTGGCCTGAGGGTGGATGAATAAAATGTATAATTTCATTATTGGGTGAAGTATCCCTTTAAACCCTGGATGACTTGGTGCCTGTTCCGATTCTGACACCTGCTTTCTTGAACTCTTTACATGATGTATTTCCTGTATTTTAACCACAATACTGTCCCACATCTGAAAACATCCAACTCAAGTAAGCATATCCCATCATTCATCACAATCAGGAACTCACAATCTCCCAAAACCACAAGATGTCAATGAAGAGGTTTGCAATGCAAGTTATTGTAATATATATTTGTGGTACACATTTTAAAATGATGGGTATTTTGTCATTTAAACTCTTAGGGTTTACCAATCAGAGAAAAAAGCAACATATTAAATACATAGAATGTGTAAATGAAGTGCATTGTCACTACACTACATTTAGGCATGTCCTATTAGCTAATCAAAACATCTAAAAAACATTAGCACTCTTACACCCACATGGACACTTGAGTCAAATACAGGAAATACGTCAGGCAAGCAAACAACTCTCAAGAGTAACATCATAGGCGGAGCGTGTGTAAGGCTAGGGAAGGCTTAGCCTCCCCCTGGCCAGAGACCACAGCACGGAGATAGCAGCAAAGAAAAAAAATGCATTGAAAACATGTAACGGGTGTAAGGCGTAATATGAATGTAATTAAATGTTGATGATTAACACAACACTTTAGCTATTGTAAGTTTGTCAATCAAATTTAAATTCCCCCTCCGCACAAAAGTGAAACTGTCCAACCCCGCACGTTGCACTGATGAGCGCTGTTTATTACTAGAGTTAGCAGCTGCTCTGAAACCCAAACTAAAAGTGCTGGCCAACAGACTATTCTGATTTACTGGTCAAGGACGTAAGTATTAAATGACAAATGAGTATTACGAGAAAGGCATGATAAAATATTATTCTCATTTAATTTGTTTTCAGCATTAAATTGGTAGTTTCATTGTAACGTAGTCTAGCCTATAGTGTAGTAATCTTGTTTAGGCAATCGTTTGGAGTTTTACATTTTAAAGGTCAAATATTAATTGCTGAATTACAAGTTCGGTTTTCGATTGGCCTCGTAAAAAAAGAGAATGATTTCGTATTCTCAGGGCCGGCGCGTCCAGAGGCAACCTAGGCGGCCGCCTAGGGTGGCAGAATAGTGAAGGTTGCGTCCGCGATGATGAATTTTCAGCTTTATTACTTCTGTCTTCAGTCACACGATCCTTCAGAAATCACTCTATTATTATTATTATTATTATTATTGGTAATAGTAATAAAAGCAAAAAGGAGTTATAATTTCATGTGAAACTGCATACAGTAAGTAATAAATAAATATTTAATAAATAAGTATTTAATATTTTTTTAATATTTAATAAATGCCGTCTTGACGAACAGAATAATTTTAATTAGATTATTAAATATAAGTAATAATAATAACAAATAAATAAACTGACCCCAAACTTTTGACCAGTAGTGTATATCAGTGGGTCAGTTTAATAAAATAATTTAATGTGCGTGTTGAATATAATAGGCGTTTGTTGATAGGCGGTGCTTTTGTTAAAACCTCTTCTTGATCGGTCGCAAATCTTTTTAAATGCATTAAAGGGCAGCGCATATATTAGCCTGGAGTTTGTTCACCCTCCGCCTATGAGTAACATGATCACTTTTTATACGAAATATTTTTTAATTAAATAAACAATAAAGCTATTAATTTTCATACATAACAAAGACAATAGCATGATAATCTCTATGGGCAGACTTTATTTCAGCTAAATCTTCACGACTTTAGTCAGACATGTTCTGCGATGTTGATAAAAATGACACCAGCATGAGGTGTGACAGAGAAACCTTGCATTAAAAGGCGTTGTCCACCAACATTTTAAAGAGTGTGAAAACTAAGAGCTGCTTTTATTTTGCTTATTTGCAGTGTTGGTGAAAAAGGTAAGAGCATCGTTTATTAATATTTCCGGAGATTACTTAAATTCTGCATCCTAGATAAAGTTCCTTAACTGTTCTACCTTTAGTTATGTATTGTATGTAACATGTTTTTAAATTAGTCTGTTTTTTCAATAATAAAAATCTATTTTTTTTTGAAAACTACTCAAAATGCACAAAATTCAGTAGTTAAAGGCAAAGTTCATGTTCAAAAACTATTCGAGTTTCTTTTTTCTGCTGCACTCAAATAAGATATTTTGATGAATGCAGCTAGTGGTGTCTGTTTACTTTCGTAAACGTTGCTTTCTTCCTACTATGGTAGTCAATTGGTGCCAACCAACATTGTTCAAAGTATCTTCTTTCAACAGAAGAAAGAAACTCATAAAGGTTTAAGACCACATGTAGTGGTAGTTTTAAATTTTGGGTAAACTAAGACATTTTACCAGGAAAAGCATGACCAAATCATGCTATTTTTATGTACTTATTTATTTTTGAATTGGTTATATGACAGTGTTCTGTTTTGTATGTAGCTCTAAAAGGATGGTTGCAAATGTTACAGCAGAATTGGGTGGTTTTTATAACATGTATAAAGTGACCTTATAATGGGAAAGAAAGAGAAGTTGAGTGTTAACCACAGGGTTTTTTTTTTAAGATTCTCAGTTTTCTTAGCACATAATTTGGTGTTGCGTGTGTTTGAGCTGATGAAACTTCTGTGCTAATATCATGTCTTGTATTGGATTACTAGAATTATTATCATTAAAATCTTTATTTTGAATCTCTTCATCATCTCAGTTCTGAGTATAATGGTAAAATATATACCTTTACAGGCTCCTGTCTTTTAAATTAACAATAAAACAAGTTTAAATCAAGAACAATGATGATGTCAGTCAGAATGGCTCCTCCCCTTCCTCTGATCTTCCTGCTCATGATTCACAGTGAGTCACTGCAACACTTCTGAAACTATCAAGAGGTTTAGCAAACTTTATCTTCACCTGAACATTCTTGATTATTTCTGTCTCAGGGGTTTCTGGTGCTAATTGGGCTGTGAGTTACAGTCCTTCATACATCTGTGCACTGAAGAACTCATCAGTGACATTGAGCTGCACTTTTACATACCCTACTAGACTTCAGATCATGAAAGTGTTCTGGACTAAAGAAAAAGATCAAATAAAAAATGATGATCATCCAGATCTGTCTGTGGACCCTGAATACATTCAGAGGCTTCAGTATCTGGGAGATAAACAGCAGAACTGCACCGTCAGACTGAGTCATGTGACAAAGAAAGATGAACACAAGTATTATTGCAGAATCACTACTGATAACACAAAAGAAAGATGGTTTGGTTATCCAGGAGTGACCCTTAATGTCACAGGTGACTCTCCTGAGATTTCTCTCTTATTGTGGTCATTATGTAGAATAATAATCAGTGTATGAGAGCAGCACTAGACATAATGTGTGTGTTGTGTTCAGATCTTCAGCTGGAGTCTCCTGAGAGAGTGACAGAGGGAGATTCAGTCCGTCTGACATGTAAAAGCAGCTGTAATCTGACTGACACACCAACATTCATCTGGTACAGAAACTCACACACATTGACTGAAGGAATTATTGGAAACAATCTCATCCTCAAGTCAGTCAGAATAGAGGATGTAGGCAACTATAGCTGTGCTGTACGTGGACACACACTCGCATCACCTGAGGTCTATCTTAACGTCATATGTGAGTACAGATTTGTCGGTTCTTTTTAAACATTTCTAGAATTTATCTTGTGAAAAATATTTGATTACATCCGTTTCAGACAAACCCAGGAACGTCTCAATGTCTAAAAATAGATCAGCTGTAATAACGGCTCACAATCCACATGGAGCTGAGAAATCAGACGCCATCTCTGTCACTGTTAAAGGTAAAGCAGCTCATGTACTCACTCCTAAAGTGAACATTTTCTGATGTTTTACTCTTTCGTCTGCTGTAGGACGTCCGCTGATATTATACACATCTATTGGAGTGGGTTGTGGAGCTGCAGTTGTCATCATGATGTTGCTCATTTGGTAAGATGTGTTCAGCATTCAACTGCAGTGTAATAACCATAATATATATATATATATATATATATATATATATATATATATATATATATATATATATATATATATATATATATATATATATTTGCTTAAAGGTTTTTCCCATTAATTCAAGTCCAGTAAGTTTCTACAAAAACATACTCGCTCTACACTGTTATGTAACCTATTCGTTGTTTTAAGGAAACACAAGATGAAGAGAAACAATACAGAAGTATCTCAGGTGAGAAAAACAAGTTCAGTTATTAGTATATGGATCCAGATCGCTCATAAACTGAATCGTTTTGGCTTAATCGTTCATAAGCACTGGTTTATTTTGTGTGTGATGTATTTTTCTTTAATGGCTAAGATGAATCAGTCCAGACCTCATCATGATGGAGACAATGATTACTGTGATAATTTCATGGACCCTGTGTATGCAAATGTACAGGTAAAGTATTTTATAGTTGGTGTGGGAATGCCTTAGTTACAGTATTAGTTATTTTCTATCGATTGATTTCTTTCTTTTATTTCCTGGCAAAGACGTCCAAAGAGTCCAGACCTGATCATGACGATGCAGTTTGCAGTGATGATTTGACCGACCCGGTGTATGCAAATGTAGCGGTAAGTTATTATGAATGTTTTTCATCGTTTGGCTGATGTCTCATTAACTTTAAACCTTTACAAATGTCACCAAGGGCATAATTGTTTATCTAGGCAAATTAATTGGCTAAAATTTATAACTGTCCTTGAATACTGTATTCCATTTTGTTAAATCTGTGCTGTTTGTCAAGTCAGTGGGAATGATCAAGAATTTATCCTTGACATCCATTACAAAAAAACCACAGACAATGTTGTTGCTAATCTGGATCAGTGGTTCCAAAAGTGGGGGTCCGATTGGATTGCAACCCCTAGGGTGATTAAGTTAGATTAACAACACAGCAATACCATCAGTTACAGCAGATTGATATTATGGCACAATGGTAAACTTTGACACCTTACAAAATAAATACAGGTCATGACTGAATGTGGAGGATGTTCTCCAAGTGGTGGTCTCCAAAACTAATCCCAGAATGGACTTTCCTCCAAACATTGTGCCCACCTCAATCTCATTAGGTGAGGCTAATGCTGAAATTAAATAAATAATCAAATATAAAACGATATGGTTCTTAAACTGTTGCATTTCCTGTCTATATACTCATGTTTATAAAGTCCTATTGGTGTATGTAGGCCTTTACGTGCAATGTCTGTATATTTTAGTCACTGGCATTGGGGTGAACAGTTTGAGAAGCCCTGATCAAGATCAAAAACATCTAATTTAATGATCTTTATTTCTAATATAGACAGCGAAATGGCGTTATTTCGTCTTATTACACAACTTGATTCTGATTAGTCACATTTAAAGGTATGTTATGTAAGGTATAATGTAATTCCAGGTGGTTATTATTCCAGAATAAATCCCAACAAGCTTATTGGCAGCTCAACACAATACAGAGCACTGTTGAATAAGACTAAAGGGTTTATTTGGGAAAACAACCATCCTGGATGTACTTTATCACACACCTACTAGCATCAACAACATTGTTCTGAGCCGTAGTAGTTAATTCCGTAACTTGTACACAAAGAGGA
Organism: Danio aesculapii; assembly: GCF_903798145.1. Taxonomy (NCBI): domain Eukaryota; kingdom Metazoa; phylum Chordata; class Actinopteri; order Cypriniformes; family Danionidae; genus Danio; species Danio aesculapii. Next base: position 2,500,557 of record NC_079435.1, on the reverse strand, counting down.
TAGAAGTGAAACCAAGCATAGGCTACTGACCTATGTGTTAGTCATTGACAAGATGGCGCCAAACAGTTCAAAACAATCAGAAATGCGGTGTGACAGACAAGCAGATACATATGAATGTGGATGCAAGAATATGGGATTGAATGTACTCACTGATGGTCAAGGAGATCCTCTGTTCCCGGATGAGACTGTTATTTAGAGGTTGTTATCTGGGAATAGGGCTGCATGGTAGTGCATTGGGTAGCACTGTTGCCTCACAGCAAGGAGGTCGCTGGTTCGGGCCCCGGCTGGGTCAGTTGGCATTTCTGTGTGGAGTTTGTATGTTCTTCCAGGTTGGCGTGGGTTTCCTCCGGGTGCTCTGGTTTCCCCCACAAGTCCAAAGCGTATGCGTGTATGTCCTGGTCCTCCAGGTTGGAGATTTAGCATTGGGCTAATGATGTGATGTTACGAAACACCAAAATGGTGTGGCTAAATATCAACTTTGATATAAATGGCCTTGGAATAAATAAGTATCTGGCAATAACATACCTTGGAATGTTGTGACTGACTTATCAGAAATGACTATTCCAGACAGCAGTTTACTAATATCAGAAAACAACCACTGAATAACACAAGCTCATCCGGGAACTTTGAATCTCCTTGACCATCAGTGAATACATTCAATTCCATATACTTGCATCCACATTCATACGAATATGCTTGTCTGCCACGCAACGCTTTTTGAGCTTTTGATTGTTTGGCGCCATCTTGTGACTGAATAATGTGCAGGTTCCCTACTGAAAAAACCAGCTTAAACCAGCCTAGGCTGGTTGGCTGGTTTTAGCTGGTTGACCAGCCTGGTTTTAGAGGGGTTTTGGCCACTTTCAGGCTGGTTTCCAGCCATTTCCAGCCTGGTCTTAGCTGGTCAGCCTGGAAAATGACCAGCTAAAACCAGCTTAACCACCTTGCCAGGCTGGAAGCCCAGCCAAAACCAGCTATGTCCAGCTTAAACCAGGCTGGTCAAGCTGGATTTAGCTGGTCATTTTCCAGCCTGACCAGCTAAGACCAGGCTGGAAATGGCTGGAAACCAGCCTAGAAATGGCCAAAACCCCTCTAAAACCAGGCTGGTCAACCAGCTAAAACCAGCCAACCAGCCTAGGCTGGTTTAAGCTGGATTTTTCAGCAGGGTTAGTATATACTCCATTAGATGTTTTTATTTAGTACGACTGAGAACAATGTTTTCTGCCTGATTTTCATGTTTTGTGCTAAGTAGCCCTGTAATAATGGGATAACGTACATCCAATATGGTTGTTTTCACTGAATAACAATAATAAATAATAATTCCTTACATTTATATAGCGCTTTTCTGGAAACTCAAATCGTTTTACACATTTTTTGGGGGAAATCTCCTTATCCACCACCAGTGTGCAGCATCCACCTGGATGATGCGACAGCAGCAATATTGTGCCAGACCACACACCAGCTGATTGGTGGAGAAGAGACAGAGTGATGAAGCCAATTATGACATAGGGGTGGTTAGGAGGCCATGATGGACAGAGGTTAAACCCCTCTTCTTTTTCTTCCTGGGATTTTTAACAACCACAGATAGTCAGAACCTCCTCCGAAAGACAGCCATCACTGACAGTATAGAGTCCCCTTCACTATACTGGGTTATTAGAACCCACACAGACTGTAGGTTGAGTGCCCCTGCTGGTCTCACTAACACTACTTCTGGCAGCAACCTAGCTTCCCCATGTGGTCACCCATTCAGGTACTGAATGTAGCTTCAGTGGGCGACAATGTGAGAGTTACAGAGAACTAGCTAGCCAGCTGAATAAATTCAACAGTGCCCCACTTTTTCCTGCAATAACAACCTCCTGGATGTACTTTATCTCTTACATAGTGTTTAGTGGTGTCATGCTGTCCTTGACTCACTCTCTCTCTCTTTCAGCAGGTCTCCGAATCATCTCCTTGTTAGCAGGAGTGTCGTTCACTGTTGAATGAAGCAGCAGATGTAAAACAGCGGAGAGCTCATGCTTTTGCTTGCCCAGGCAACATGTGGTTTACCTGTTGTTGAGTTTTAAGCTTTGAGCCTGTTGTGTCTTTGTAAATACGTTAACATTAGTGTTTGATTGGAGCAGCTGTCCAAATTTATTATAGTTTTTTTGCCCTTCCTCTATGCCGCTAGACTAGAGAAGAGTCACGACAGAGAAAATAAAGATGACTGAAAGGACATCAGGAATTTCTTTCTTAATTAAAGACTGAGAAGCGTTTGGAGAATGAATTTCATCAATTGAAAGTGACTAATTATTTAAAAGGGCACCTTGGTTACCCCTTTTTTCAGATTCAATAGGAGTCTTTTGTGTCTCCAGAATGTGTCTGTAAAGTTTCAGCTCAAAACACCCATCAGATTATTTATTATACCTTTTATAAGTTTCTCTTTTATACATTTTTGCACTGGGTGGTGGTTTTGTTGTGCTGCGCCTTTAAGGCTAGTCCTCCCCACCCACCGTTTCTACGTGCCTTAATCTCCTCCCTCGGCTGCGTCAGACAACAGACAGACTTAAAAGCAGGTCGCACACCGGAAGTGCCGTTCGGCGGTGGCCGCGTAGCGCCACTCAGCGCCATACATTCCAGAATTCTAAACATAGGTTTCTATCAGGGTACACACACCGGTGCCACAAGTCGGCGGCGCTCAGCCACGACTCAGGACACTGTTCCTTTCTTTGCTGCGCCACAGAGCGCCATCTGATTAGTTTCATGTTAAATATCATGCAAATGTCCGCGTCTGGTGTGTGATATCTTTAACTGTCATGTGTGAGAGACACTTCCGGTGTGAGACCTGCTAAAGAAGCAGATCTCACGTAGCGTTTTTGAGAAATACTACAGTAAGAACTTTACCAATTAGTATTTGATGCTGCATTTGTTGTGGATTTGCAACGATTAGTCACACACAATGTCGTCACGCGCACACACAGATACACACACACACACACACACACACACACACACACACACAGCGCAGACACACACACACACACACAAACAGCGCGCGCACTTAGCTTTGCACTCTTTTTGCATGCATATGTGACAGGATACATGTTAATCTCCACTGCTGTATGATATCTGTTATGTTAATGCACAAAATAAACCTGATTTAACGTCCACAAACCGGGATTGAAGCGTCATCCTTTATAATTGTTCTGACACGCGGCTGTGCTGATGAAGTAAAGCTGAAGTAATACATGTTAACATTTTAAAACATGTTAAACTTGTAAAACTCACTCTTGATCACGTTTGATGATTGATGATCCTAGCGAACTGAACACACGTTTTATTCCCGGTTGCTTAGCGCTCGTCCTGTCTTGTTGATATGATTACACGTGACTACCGGGACATGTTAATACGCACTACTATGTCAAGTTTTGGTCGGTCTGAAAACCGCTCCAATTGGTCCACCTTTGTTATGTTGTTAAATTGAAAAAAAAAGGACTGGGTGTGTTTATATCACCTCAATATGACAGTCTATACACTATACCTACACACGTCTGTCCAAACAGCTTGAAAAGTAGATTTTTCACCATAGGTGCCCTTAAAAGCTTTTTCATGTAACATATAAGTTTGTTACTACCATAATTTATAAGCAGTAAATAAAACATTGCTATTGTTTTCCACCTTTGTCATTCAATACTAAAGAATAAATCCTAGACATAATTAACAGCAGTATGTTCAGAGACTGGTAGGACACACGTAAAAAACTGACATCGTACACTATGTTGATTAATTGTGCATGAAAACACATTGTGAGCCTGTCCCAGAGAACAAATCATATTATGTCTGGTCTATTTGCGCCACCCTGCTGGTCACATTGTTGCAGGCCAGTGCAGTATAATTTGCTTTCTTTACCTCAGAGACTTATTTTACATATTGAAATGAGGGGCAAGAATATTTTCCCTTTAAGGTGAAGTAAATTTTTGTAGTAGTGGAGGCAAAAGAAATAGAAGGACAATGAAATGTTAACAAAAGTATATATATGTCTAAAACAATAAGAGGTGAACTTAAGAGTAAGGGGGATGCTAGTGAGGACAAATAAAATAAAATAATAACAAAACAATTCAACACACCTTATGAGTACTAAAATATTGAGGACCGTGATACCGCTTAGTGTGGCTCAGCTGGGACCACACTCTGGATCCAGGCCTAAGGTTGGGCTTGTATGCCAGCCCCTGGCGGCCATGTTATATCCCACAGAACCCAGCAGGGGCTCAGCCCGAAGGAGCAATGTAAGACCATAATCCTGGAGGGGGAGCCGTAAGGGTGCATTGTGGAACGGGTGGTTAAAGGTCAGGACTACAACAAACTGAATCATCAGACACAGAAACTGGCTCTTGGGACATGGAATGTCACCTTAGTGGGAGGGAAGGAGCCAGAGCTTGTTGAACGATACTCTGGGCTCTGAAACTCAACTTTTGAGAAGGGCTGGACATTTCCTCCTATCTGGCGTTGCCCATAGTGAGAGGCAACCAGGCCTGTTGGTGTGGGCTTGCTTATAGCTTCCCAACTTAGCCACCATTGGTGGACGTTTCCCCAGTTGAAATGAGAGGTCCCTGGACTCCAAGAAGGACTGGGACTCTATTGTTCTCCCAGGGGATTTCAATGCCCTTGTGGTAATGACAGTGATACCTGGAGAGGGTGGACTGAGAGGAACATCCTCCCTGATCTGAATCCACGTGGTGTTCTGTTCTGTTCTTGGGGTCGGATGGTGTAAGCAACACTTAAGAATCTCCTCAATCCCACGGACATGTTTTCCATTAAGGGAAGCAGAGACTGGGGATGCAGGGATGGGACTCAATCACCCAAGCTGAGGTTACTGAGGTAGTGAAAAAGCAGCGTGGTGGATACCCCTGTGTATGTCAGGTTTCTGGATATTGTGGGGCTGTCTTGGCTGACACGTCTATACAATATAGCATGGACATGGGGCTGTACTCTGGACTGCTGGACTGCTGTACTTCTGGACTGCATTTAAGAGGAGGACCAGATTGTGTGTCATCTACCTATCAGTGGATCACACTCCTCAACCTCCCTGGAAAAGTCTATGGCAGGGTACTGAAGAAGAGGATCCGGCGTAGGTGACACTTGGATCCAGGAGAAACAATATCATCGTCCAGGCCATGGTACACTGGACCAGTTTCTAATCCCTCACTAGGGTGCTCGAGGGTTCATAAGAGTATGCCCAACCAGTTCACATGCATCTTCATAGACATGGAGAAGGAATTCAACCATGTCCCTTGTGGCATTCTGTGGGATTGCCTGGGAGTATGTGGTCCCCAGTGATGAATTACTAAACAGGTTCAATAGTTTTTAACTGATCTCAAATCATTTTGTACAAATTTGCGACATTTTAGTGTGACATTTACCAATTAAAAGAATAAAGTTGACAATAGTTTCTCGTTGTGCTGTTTAGCAGAGCCCTGCATAAACAAACAATAAATAATCTTTGAAAACGTATAAAAAAACTTTGCTACTCTGCAGACACTTAATATTCAATGACATAGATCCGTTAAGTGAATTTATGGTTATACGTTCATTTAAAAGTTTGCATTGGCTTTGGGTTTGGCGCAATTACATAACAAAACCTGTGATCATGGTGACCCATGCAAAGTGTTTTAGTCTTAGGTGTTATAAATAAATTTTATTTAGTGAAATGTTTAGCTAGTCTTCTAAAGGTTGTTTATTCTCTGTAGACTAATGAAGATCTACTGCTGATCGCCCATTTGCTGACAGATTCTCATAGTCAGAAGAGCTCGTCTGGTGAACAGCAGGGCTGGGATAGACAGTCTATGAGGAAAACACATTATTTATTGCCTGACTCTTAGATGAACAAACTGTTTTACATGTGTAGTGTTTAATTCTTCACTTACAGTGAGTGTTGTACACGTCAGGTGATCTGGACAGGAGATCAAGAGCTGCATATGTGTTTACACTGACACCATCATTCTACAGGGAAACAAGAGAGAATATATAACGCAATACAAAGTCTCATTTTAGTATTTTACTGATTTTATTTTGTGGTTCTTTAATCATTTCACCTCATACTCATTTACAGATGATCTTCTGGTCATCCTTTTCAATTGGCTATCAAAACAAAGCAAATAATGATCAATTGAATGTTTGTTTTTTAAATAAATAATTTGACATTATTCTGCATTAGTGTGACAAAGTTTTTAAACACGTAACAAGGAACGTCATTGAAAAGAAAATAACATAACAGCCATTACCTCACCCATGGTTAAACCAATAAACTAATAAATACCATTGTGAGCATTATGAACCCCACCACCACCCATTCTTGTTGGAGGATACTGAACAGACAGAATAAAAACAAACACATCAAAGAAATTTTCTAATTCTAAAAGAACTTCTTTCTAATGCACAGAATTCCAAAAACTGAAATTTTCAACCCCTGACTTGGAGATCTGGCAGAACAAAAGTTGTATTATATATATAATACTAAAAGTTACAGCTCTGCTATTGTCAACTGTCTGCCAAAAACAGACTCAAAGTTTATATATAATTTTTTATTTATTTAATTACTTTTGGCGGTTGGGTGAATAAGCCTGTTTTGCATTAAATGCAGCTAATATATGTGATCGAAATTGACTTGCAGGGGCAGAAAATGGCTGTGCCTCTGCTGATTTCACACATTACATATCACTTTGGTTTTATCTACAGCACTGACTGTAAAATACTTCCACACAGTATTTGAGCAAGTTTTTTTTTTTTTTTGGCTGGTGGAGGACCAAGAGACGGCTCAGCAGCAGTCACAATCTTTTCTATTTGGTTGCCCAAATCCATGGGATTGAAAAGTTAATTAGTGACGGGAAGCTATGATAACGTTAACTAGCCTATAGGCTACATCTTGCTGTCTGACGTCCCGACTGCAGACGTCAATAATGCAGCGTAATGGAATAATCTCCCCATCAAACTTTGCTTCCCGAAACGGTCTCCGGAACCCAGTTAAGGTACAAAAATCTGTTTAACAAAAATAGTGATGCAGTGAAGTCTTTTTTTTTTTTTTGCTCAGCTGAGCCTTCTCTGTTGCTGTGTGTGGAGCCCCGCCCCCACGAATGTCACTCACCTCAAATACGAAATAAGGATTTGAAAAAAACACGCTATTTGTGCATATCCGAATACTGTATTTGGGTTGGGCTCCACCCCTAATATATATTATATATATATATATATATATATATATATATATATATATATATATATATATTATATATATATATATATATAATATATATATATATATATAAGGATCATATAGATACAGAGGTTGTCCAATATATGCCTGGTTTTAGACCAAAATAATTCATTACTATGGTGTAGGGCAGGCATGGGCAAACTCGATCCTCGAGGGCCGGTGTCCCTGCAGAGTTTTGCTCCAACACTAATCAAACACACCTGAACACCCTTATTAGTGTCTTCAAGATCACTAGAAAGCTACAAGGTTGTTTGATTAGGGTTGGTGCAAAACTATGGAGGGACACCGGCCCTCCAGGATCGAGTTTGCCCATCCCTGGTATAGGGCCTCCTTTTGTGACCAGTACAGCCTTAATGGCCAGAGGGAGTTTGAGCCATTCTTGCAGAATAGTGTTCAGGTCACTATATGATGCTGGTAGAGGAAAACATTTCCTGACTTGCTCCTCCAAAACACCCCAAAATGGCTCAATATTTAAATCTGGTGACTGGTCTGTGGACAATGTGAAACATGTATTGTTTTCTGATGAGTCCACCTTCATTGTCTTTCCCATATCCGGGAGAGTTACAGGGGGGAAGAAGCCCCAAAGAAGCATACCACCCAGACTGTTGATGCCCAGAGTGAAGCATGGGGTAGATCAGTGATGGTTTGAGCTCAATATAAGCTTTCCTTAGGCCCAATACTTGTGCTAGATGAGCGTGTCACTGCCAAGAACTACTGAACCATTCTGGTGGAGCATGTGCACCCAATGGAATTAAACATTGTATCCTAAAGAAGGTGCGTGTATCAGGATGATAATGCACCAATACACACAGCAAGACTGGAGACAGAGTGGTTTGATGAACATGAAAGTGAAGCTGAACATCTCCATATATGCTCTTTATTTTACTTACATTGTAATTAGTATGATGATGCAGATGATGATGAATATTCCTCCACACGCCACTACAATCACAATCATTTTTTTCCCAGCACCTCGATGAACTGAATGAAGCAGATCATGATTAACTCTCCAGACTCAAGAAGTTACAGGAGTGTGATGATAAAAGCTTCACCTATGATATTGATGACGACTGATCTCTGAGTTCCATGTGGATTGTGAGCCTCACAGTAGAAGCGTCCACTCTGTACTGCACTGAAACTCTGTCCAGATCCAACAGCTGAGCTTTGATTCTCCTTAAACCAGCTGAAGTTCAGAGCAGGAGGGTTTGAGTCACTGATGCACATGAGAATTAATGAATCAAACCAAAGCTGATCAGAATGAATGATGGACACAAAGACCTTCCTGGGTGGGTCTTAAAAAAGAAGACACAGATATCATTAAACAAAATAAAATTAAACCAAAATGCAGTCTTGGACATTTTGAATTGCTAAACTATCATTTACTTACGCATGACATTTAAAGTCACATGATCAGAGTATTTTAATCCATGGTCATTTCTGGCTCTACACTTGTATTCTCCACTGTCATCAGAGCTGATCTTAGAGATGTTGAAGATTCTTCCAGATCCTACAAATAATTTCCCTTTAAACCAGCGGACATTCAGTGCAGAAGGGTTTAAGTCACTGCTGCAGCTCAGAGTAACTGAATCTCCAGCCATTATTACAGCAGATCCACTGACGGACACTGAGACGCTCTTTGGAGGATCTAAGACAGAAGCATGTTGATATAGATAGCAACAACAATAAATGTGGCATCACAGAATGTTTCAATGATTGAGACACTCCTGCGCATGTAAAATAGACAAAATGTACTGATAATATTATAAAATGATTGTAATAATAAAAAGGAAGTAATGTCCAGATGATCATAAACTCACACATGACCTCTAAAGTAAAAGGATCAGAGTATTCACTGAAGGCTCTACACTTGTATTCTCCACTGTCATCAGAGCTGATCTTTGAGATGCTGAAGATTCTTCCATTCTTAACATATTCTATTCCTTTATACCAGTAGAATTCTGCAGGAGGGTTTGAGTCACTGCTGCAGCTCAGAGTCACTGAATCTCCCTCCATTATTACAGCAGATCCATTGATGGACACTGAGACACTTTGTGGAGGATCTATAATGAACAAAATTAGAACTTAAATCATCAAATAGAATCTCCAGTAGAGAACTAAACACTAATGATCAATGAATCTGTACTCACAGGTGACATTGAGAAAGACCTCAGGTGATGTGAGTGTGTGTCCATCTACAGCACATCTATATCTGGCCGCATCTTTACTTCTGACTGACTTGAGGATGAGTTTGTTTCCAATAATTCCTTCAGTCCATGTCTGTGAGTTTCTGTACCAGATGAATGTTGGTGTGTCAGTCAGTTTACAGCTGCTTTTACATGTCAGACGGACTGAATCTCCCTCTGTCACCCTCTCAGGAGACTCCAGCTGAAGATCTGAACACAAACACACATTATATCTAGTGCTGCTCTCATACACTGATTATTATTCTACATGATGACCACAAGAAGAGAGAATCTCAGAAGAGTCACCTGTGACAGAGAGACGCACTCCTGGTTTACCAGTCCATCTTCCTTTTGTTATATTAGTAGCGATTCTGAAATAATACTGGTGTTCATCTTTCTTTGTCACATGACTCAGTCTGATGGTGCAGTTCTGCTGTTTATCTCCCAGAAACCAAAGCCTCTGACTGTATTCAGGGTCCTCAGACAGATCAGGAAACTTTTCACCCTGTTTTACAAGGACATTGGTCCACAAAACTGCCTTGATCTGATGTCCAGAAGGATATTTATAAGTGCAGCTCATCATCACTGATGAGTCTTTTAGTGCACAGATGCGTGAGGAACTGTAACTCACCCCAATCAGCACCAGAAACCCCTGAGACACAGAAATCATAAAGTGAACAAATGGTCATCAGCTTGTACTGATAAAATAAGTATTAAAAAAAAAAACTCTCAATAGTTTCATTCTTTATGAATTATTTTACACTTGTTTTACTGATTTACAGGACAAAATAAGCATGTAAATATCTCTGTTGGTTCCGTCAGCCCAGATGCTGATATTTCATGAGGTTTAGCCAAACTCACTGTTAAGAGCTTAGAAAGACTGTGTGATTAACCTCCTAGGGCTGGGGTCACCAAACTTGTTCCTGGAGGGCCAGTGTCCTGCAGATTTTAGCTCCAACCCTAATCAAACACACCTGAACAAGCTAATCAAGGTCTTAAGCTACGGTCACACCGGGCTTTGTGTCGTACGGCGCTGCGAAAAGGGGCGGGATTAAACAATATGATTAGACATTAAAAAACGCAAGCGATTGCTCCATGTTTTAAATTTCTGTCCAGAGAGGTCCTTTTGATCCTCGATTGGTCTCACGCAGTAAAGTGATGCGATTTCGCAGGTCAGAGTTCACCAAGCGTGAACTTTGCACCGCAGCAACCTGCGAAACTTGACGCATGACCCTGCGTTTCCGGTCTGACGCATTCGCGTGCGTATGAATGGAAGTGTATGGGAAGAAAAGTCAAGTGTGACCGCAGCTTTACTAGGTATACTTGAAACAACCAGGCAGGTGTGTTGAGGCAAGTTAGAGCTAAACCCTGCAGGGACACCGGCCCTCCAGGAACAAGATTGGTGACCCCTGTTCTAGGGCTTAGTTTTAGGGCTTTTTACTGATAGTCAAAACATGTTAAAATATCTCTATGTGTGTATTAATGCATTAAAAACAGTCAGGAAAAAACTGCTGTGTTCAAAGCAGAAGGAAAAGAGTTTTTCCATTTAATTACACAAAGGTGACTATCGTGTTGTATGGAAATTCGGACCACGAATCCACATATATGGACATCCTTTTTTCTCGAAAAGTACATCATATCAAGAGATAATCCTTTGGTTTTATTCTAATTAGGTTCCAATAAGCCCAAATAGCAAGAGAAATAAAAAAAATGCATGTAAAAAACAGCTTAGGCCTTAAGAGGGTAAGCTAGTCAATGCTCTCACCTTTCTCTTTTTCAGAGGAAATAAGCAGTCTTGATTACGAGTAATTGGAGAGTAAATGGCTATTCCCTATTCTTTTCTGTACACATACTAAAACATGCATCTCTCCAAACTTTTTAATTAAGCTATTTACTACTTTTATAATGTAAAAGTCCCAAAATGAAAATGCTCAATGAGGACAATAGTATTATAATTGAGCCCAGCGGTGGCTATTGGTCAGGTTTCTAATCTGAGATGTGAACATCCAACAGTTTCAGCAAACATCCCAGAAGGATTTAATGAGGATCAAAAAAGATTAACAAGACAAAAAAACTCTTACCTGTTTCGCCAAACTTTCATAACCAGCGATGACAGCATGAGAAATGACCAGGAAGAAGCAGCGTTTGGGCCTTTATGTGAACACCTTATAGTAGTGCAGGAGGAAACGAAACTTCACAGCATAAGCCAAGGCAAACTTTATTTATAGAGCATGATTTTAACACAACTATATATGATCTGAAGTGCTTTACAACAGAGTTTATGATAGACAGAAAAAAGCTTTGACACAAGCATAAAATAACAGATTACAGATAAAAGCATGCATCACGCAGAAGCTAGAGGGTAAAAATAAGTCTTTAAATTGGATTTTTAAGGGGTGGACACCTCCATTTCCAGGACTATATGTTATTAGTGGGCAACTTTCTCCAAGACATCTGAAATGAACGAGAGTTTAGAGATCTATAGTGGTCAGGTACATCCATTTAAGAGCTGATATCATATATACTGTAAGCTTCTCCATGGTTTCCGCTACATTCATTCTTCCATGGCGGGGTGCCACGCCAAAATTGATCCCGCCACGGCTACATTACAGCTTTTCATTCAATCCTGTTTTATTTTTATTAGCGAGTAATAATTGCACCAAAACATATTAAAGGGTAAGTGAATTATAACAGCGCGAACGTTTCTGTAACCGCAGTAGTGCTGTGCGTTATTTGTTTAACCCTTTAAGATTGCGTGCTGACTGACTGACTGACTGGCTAACTGACAGGTGCGTGATGCGTGAGGCCAGCAAACACAATGTATAGCCGTCACTTTACTTCAGGATGCATTAATACCACTCTAGGTCTATTGGAAACATTCATAAATATATTCCTATAAAATCTAATAAATGTTGGAGACAGTTACATAAACGCACTAAATCGCACTTCAGAAGTGTTTATTTCAGAGCGCACAAGATCTGTGCTTGAGCAGCGTATATTTGAGGGGGCGTGCAAGAAGTTTTGTGCACGAGCAGAGGAAATTGGCGCACAAGCAAAGAGATCTAGTCAAGTCAGCTATAACATAAATGCGATCTCGACTTGTAATAAATTTAAACTTTGACTTTTTGAGTGCTTGCAGAGCCAATAGGAGAGGTGGAGGCATTGCTGCCCTGTTCAAAGATGTCTATGAGTGTAAACAAGTGTCATTTGGTGACTTTTTGTCTTTTGAATATCTGAGTATAGTACTGAAAGGTGCTCCACGTATCTTACTGATCACTATCTACAGACCTCCAAAATATTCTCCAACTAATATTGATGATTTTAGAGAACTGTTATCAATAGTAACCTCTGCATTTGACTATTTTACCATTGCTGGGGATTTTAATATTCACATTGATAATCCAGAAATCAATGCTGTAAAAGAACTGATGACTGTTTGAACACTTTTGATCTGACTCAGCATGTTCAAGGACCCACACACAATCGTGGACACACTCTTGATCTACTTATAACTAAGGGTTTACACATTTCATCAACTGTTGTTAAGGATGTTGCACTATCTGATCATTTCTGTATTTCTTTGATATATTGATATATTGATCACTCCAGCTATTAAAGACAGATCTGTCTCTGTCAGAAAGAGATGCATCAATGAGAACACTATGATTTTCATTATGAAATTATGAAGGCCATATAACTAGCACCAAGCAGACTCTGTTGATTCTCTCCTTGATTTGTTTAACTCATAGATGACATTGCTCCTGTTAAAGCCAAGAAGATGACTAGCAGGCAAATGGGATCTTGGACAAGGTCACCAAGAGTACAAATGATGAAAAGACTGAGCGTATGTGGAGAAAGACGAAACTAGTAGGCCATTATAATATCTATAAAGACAGTCTTCATGCTTTTAATATGGAACTAAACACCGATTGGCAGACTTTCTTTTCAAGCCTTATAAACAGCAACGTAAATATTGCTCGTAAACTCTTTGCAACGATAGAGAGACTCACAACCCCCCCCCACACCCCTCCCAGTCGGATTCCCAGTGATCTACTCTCTGAAAGCAGATGTAATGAGTTTGCTCATTTCTTTACTGAGAAGATCAATAATATCAGAAAGACAATCAGCTCATCCAATCAGCCAAGTTGTGTCGAAGTCAGACTAGCTCAACCACAACTTAAGAAATCAGACATTATGTCTGATTTCATGGGAATTAATGGTAAAATCTTAGAAGAGATCATGCAAGCTATGAAAACATCAACCTGCAGTCTTGACACGCTCCCCACATCATTCTTTAAAACGGTGTTTACCTGTTTAGAAATGGATCTTCTAAAAGTGGTAAATGCTTCACTTCTCTCAGGGATTTTTCCAAACTCACTTAAAACTGCAGTTGTTAAACCCCTCTTGAAGAAGAGCAACCTGGATAACACTATATTGAGCAATTACAGGCCCAACTCAAATCTCCCTTTCATTGGAAAAATCATTGAAAAAGTTGTTTTTAACCAGGTTAACAAGTTCTTAAACTACAAGGGGTGTTTAGACAATTATCAATCTGGTTTCAGACCACATCACAGTACAGAAAGCGCTCTTATAAAGATAATCAATGATATCCACCTAAATACAGATTCAGGCAAACTAACAGTGCTGGTACTGCTCGATCTCAGTGACGCATTTGACACTGTCGATCACAGCATACTTCTGGATAGGCTGGAAAACTGGGTTGGGCTGTCTGGGACGGTCCTCAAATGATTCAGATCTTACCTTGAAGGAAGAGGTTACTATGTCAGTATATGTGACCATAGGTCAAGGTGGACACCCATGACATGTGGAGTCCCACAAGGCACATTCTGGCACCTCTCCTTTTTAACCTTTATATGCTCCCTCTGAGCCAAATAATGAGAAAGAACCACATCTCCTACCACAGCTATGCTGATGACACTCAGATCTACCTAGCCTTACTGCCTAATGACTACACCCCATTGACACCTTCTGCCAATGCGTTCATGAAATCAACAATTAGATGTGCCAAAACTTTCTTCGGTTAAGCAAAGAGAAAACTTAAGTGATTGTGTTTGGGAACAGAGATGAGGTTATCAAGGTGAATGCGTACCTTGAATCTTGGTGTGACTCTGGAGTCAGATCTGAGTTTCAATAATCATGTCAAAGCAGTTAGTAAATCAGCATACTATCATCTCAAAAACATTGCAGGAATCAGATGCTTTGTTTCCAGTGAAGACTTAGAGAAACTTGCTCATGCTTTTATCAGCAGCAGGGTGGATTACTGTAACAGCCTCCTCACTGGCCTTCCCAAAAAGACAGTCAGACAGTTGCAGCTCATCCAGAACGCTGCGGCCAGAATTCTGACCAGAACCAGGAAATCAGAGCAAATCACACCTGTCCTCAGGTCTTTACACTGGCTCTCAGTTACATTCAGAATAGATTTTAAAGTATTATTACTGCTCTATAAATCACTAAATGGCCTAGGACCTCAATACATTATAGATATGCTCACTGAAGACAGACCTAACAGATCACTCAAATCTTTAGGATCATATAAACTAGAAGCTCCAAGAGTTCAGTCAAAGCAGGGTGAATCGGCTTTCAGCTACTACGCCCCTCACTGCTGGAATTAGCTTCCAGAAATGATCAGATGTGCTCCAACATTAGGCACGTTCAAATCAAGACTGAACACACATCTGTTTAGCTGTGCCTTTACTGAATGAGCACTGTGCTACGTCTGACAGATCACACTATTGTGTTTTCTTTTTTTTCATTTTTATAACACATTTTATCTGTTTTTGATTTTTTTTTTTTACCATTTTTATTATTTGTTTTTATTTCTCTTATAATTGTTTCTTTATTCCTGTTTATGTAAATCACTTTGAATTGCCACTGTGTATGAAATGTGCTATAGAAATAAACTTGCCTTGCCTTGCCTTGCCTTGCCTAATACTGCGCTCACGACATTTGTCATTGAAATAATGCCTCAGGTAGTTGGTAGATCGGTGTAAAAATGGCCTGTCGCCACAGCTGGAAAAAATCCTAGAGGAAACAATGCTTCTGTTCATACATTCTCTGTTCTGTCATTTATCTACTGTTGAAAATGTAAATATAGGTATGTTTAAGCTTCCAGTGGCCGTGCAGGAGGTGTGAGAAAACAAATCTGGCTGAGCTCATTGTTGTCAAGCTAGAGTTGAGGTTGTGTGTGTTTGTATGTGATCAAGGACCCACGTTAGAAAGAGAGCTCTCGTCATCTGTTGCTCCAAATTGCAGCTGGAAGGGCATCAGCTCGTAAAACATGTGCTGGATAAGTTGGCGGTTCATTCCACTGTGGCGACCCCAGATTAATAAAGGGACTAAGCAGAAAAGAAAATGAATGAATGAATGTTTGTATACATAACAGACATAAAATATGTTGTTTCATTACTAATATGCTCATGAAATGTTAAATGACTATCTTTAAAATCGAATCTGTCTGAGAGATTTATCAACCAGCAAAACACAAACAAAAATGCTCCAATTCACTCCCTCGTTTCATTCACTCCTTCAAGCGGACTATAGATGTAGAGCAGGGGTCAGGAACCTTTTTTCAGCAAAGAGCCATTTCAGATTTTTTTTTTTTATCAAATGCTTTTTTAAAGAGCCATATTGGGTGTGTGTATATAACAAAATCTTTATTTATTTATGTCCATTCACAACTCAAAAATAAACAAATATGATGCATCATAATGTATAAAGAAGGACAATTTACTTTTTGCCATCGTCACTCATCATTGTTTGAATTCACGTGTGAAGGGTTACAATAGAAACATCAATTACCACAGAAACGTAAGAAATATAACTTGCCCTTTATTGTTGTTGCGATAAACCACAGCAACACATCTTTTTGTTGTAACACAACTTTTATTGTAAACCGAGTTCTTATTCATTTTGCTGTAGAAAATACAATATAAAGGGAATTGTAATTATATTTTTAATATGAAACTGATTTCTAGTAATAGTTATACTTTTAAAAAGATCTGGAATATTATTAAAAAAACAGCTGGAGAGCCACATATTTTTGGTCAAAGAGCCACATGTGGCTCCCGAGCCATAGGTTCCCTACCCCCGATGTAGAGTATAGTGAATGGGGGGGCGATTTCAGATACAGCATATATTTGAATAGTGCTGTAGGTGTAAGAAAAACATACACTTACCATCACATTCTCATACACATATGGCATCTGCCTGGGATTGTATATTATGCTTAGGTCATCAGAATAGTTTGTGAGGGTCTGAATGGAAGAGAACTGAAAAAAGTCAATGTTGCAATCAGATTTACCAGGCATAACACTGGAATTTAGCAGAATAAAATACATTTTAAAGTGCACCGAAAAGAATATGTCTTACATTTTACAATAAGGTTGCATTAGTTAAGGTTATTTCATGCATTTGTATGCACTAGTGTTTTTTTCTGTGTAGATTTCTTACAGTATTTGTTCATGCTAGCTAACGTTGGTTAATGACAAGTTGTTCATTGTTAGTTCATGTTAACTCACATTGCATTAATGTTAACAAGCATGAGTTTGGATGTTAATAATGCATTAGTAAATGTTCAATTATGATACTGGATTTTTAAAAAATCTAAATAACAACTAAAATATATGTGTTCTGAATAAACACCCATTAAAGGGGTCCTATTATGCCCCTTTTACAAGATGTAAACAAATCTCTGATGTATCTAGTGTTTGTGTGTGAAGTTTCAGCTCAAAATTCCACACAGATAAAGTTTTCTAACTCTCTGAAACTGACCCGTTCAGGCTTTGATCCTAATTGTGTTTTTTTGGTGCCTATCGCTTTAAATTCAAATGAGATTGTGCTCTTTTCAGAAGAGGGCGGGGCTACAAATGCCTGTGTGCCAGCATAGTGGCAGATTCAAAAAAAGACTAACGCCCTATGCTAATGATGGAGAAACAGTCAATAGTGGGCGGGGCTTTGCCCCTCTGATGACACGTACAAAGGGAGAATGTCAATCAAAGTGTTTCTGCAGACTGTTTTGATCAAGTCTGATTATAAACAATATGATTAATACATTTTTTACCATTAAAAGCTGTTTATTTTCACACACTGCTAACACACAACTGTTTAAACCCGCTTATTAAAGTGATTTTTGCATAATAGGTCCACTTTAATTTACAATTTGTTACTTTGTGGCCCCCTATTGGACAAAGTCTGTATTTGAGCTTGAATTATAGTACAGGGTGATTCAAAAACTATACCACAATTTAGAAAATCTGTATTTTATTAAATAAACATGATGGAAACTTAGGTAATTAATCAATGTGAAGAGTACTTGAGTAGAAAACAAGTTCATAGATGTTCAGTGTGACCCCCTGCAGACATCAACCCGAAAGTTGTGGTATTCTTGTTGAATCACCCTGTACAATTAACTGACCTGAGGACGCAGTTGTTTCTGCTTCACATAGCTGCTCGAAAAGAAAACACATTACATCAACATTAAATCATATTAAACAGTAATTAAATGCAACAAAAGAAGCTCAGACTCTTACCAGGTTAATAACCCAATGATGAAAGCAGCTACAATTCCAGAAAGCGATACTACAACGGCAGTATGATATATCTTCCAGTGTTTTACTGAGACAAGAGTAAAGACAGATGGATTAAGTTTGCTTAGAAAGAGCTGAATAAGTAAATGAGCTGCTTTACCTTTAACAGTGACAGTGACGGCGTCTGATCTCTGAGCTCCATGTGGATTGTGAGCCTCACAGTAGAAGCGTCCACTCTGTACTGCACTGAAACTCTGTCCATATCCAACAGCTGAGCTTTGATTCTCCTCAAACCAGCAGATTTCTGCAGGAGGGTTTGAGTCACTGATGCAAGTCAAAGTGACTAAATCTCCCTCCACTTTATTGTCAGATTCACTGATGGACACGGAGATGCTCCTGGGTGGATCTGAAACGGATAAGCAATGATGTTACTATTCACAACAAACATTGCATTAGTGTCAACATCGCTGAACCATCATAAACTCACACTGGACATTTAAAGTCACAGGATCAGAGTACTTCACTCCATGTGCATTTCTGGCCTTGCACTTGTATTCTCCACTGTCATCAGAGCTGATCTTGGAGATGCTGAAGATTCTTCCAGATCCAACAAGCATTTTTCCTTTAAACCAGCTGATTTCTGCAGGAGGGTTTAAGTCGTTGATGCAGCTCAGAGTCACTGAATCTCCAGACATTATTACAGCAGGTCCGCTGATGGACACTGAGACGCTTTTTGGAGGATCTAAAATGAACAAACTAGAACTTTAAATGAGTTCATCAAATAATCTCCAGTA
>NC_079435.1:2469291-2474291 GCF_903798145.1 Danio aesculapii | reverse complement strand
AACACACATGTAATGAGTCAGAAACCAGCGGTTCACCATTCATAATTATAGAATAAACACCAGCCAAGTGTATTTAATAGAGTCTGTACCAGTACGCTTCATTTTGAGGAACCAAAACACCACAAATGACTCACAATCTCCATCTGTAGTCGAGTATTTCCCAGAATTGCACACAGTTTCTTTATTTCTGTATAGTTTACATAGAAATAAACAGAAAGCTTCCAAAACGTAGAGCTCAGAGCATCTCTTCACACACAGGTTTCTGTTAATTTGCTTAGCATTGTGTTTTTATTGCTTTTTTGGTCATTTTAATGTGTTTTTACAGCTCTGATGTCTTTTGAGAGAAACTGCTGATTAAACAGACAGACAGACGCTGTACAGTGAAGAGTCAATTACATTACTGTCTATATTCGCAGTTCATTCGCATCATAAACACCATTTTATTATATATTATATGCTTTTACTATGTTGAATACATTGGAAATACTGCTCAGTGTAATGTTCTACTGGAAGGTGTTGAAATATTTAGTAAATAAGTACATTTTTAAGCAAATGAATGTTTTCTTAAATGAGTAAACACATACATATTTTGAATATTTAATATTTTATATTAAATTATATAATAGTGCTGTTTAGCAGAGCAATGAAATTTTCACAGTGTTTCCTATTCATTTTCCTTATTTGTTTTAGTTATAAATAATAAACAATATTATTAGGCCCCTATATATATATATATATATACACATACACAGTTGAAGGCAAAAATATTAGCCCCCCTTTGAATTATTGTTTCTTTCTTAAATATTTGCCAAATGATGTTCAACAGAGCATGGACATTTTCACAGTATGTCTGATAATATTTTTTCTTCTGGAGAAAGTCTTATTTATTTTATTTCGGCTAGAATAAAAGCAGTTATTAATTTTTTAAAAAACATTTTAAGGTCAATATTATTAGCTCCTTTAAGCTATATTTGTTTTCAATAGTCTACAGAACAAACCATCGTTATACAATAACTTGCCTAATTACCTAACCTGTCTAGTTACCCTAATTAACCTAGTTAAGCCTTTAAATGTCACTGAGCTGTATAAAAGTGTCTTGAAGAATATCTAGTCTAATATTATTTATATTATATTATTTACTGTCATCATGGCAAAGATAAAATAAATCAGTTATTAAAGATGAGTTATTAAAACTATTATGTTTAGAAATGTGTTGACAAAAATAAAATCTTCTCACATTTAAACAGAAATTGGGGAAAAAAAAATAAACAGGGGGGCTAATATTTTGACATCAACTGTATACATACATATATTTACATATACATACATATATTTACATATATATATATATATATATATATATATATATATATATACATATAATATCTATATATCTATAATATATATATATAGTATATATATATACACACACACACACACACACACACACACACACACATATATATATACATATATATACACACACATATATATATATATACATATATACACACACATATATATACACACACATATATACACACACATATATATATATATATATATATATATATATATAATATATATATATATATATATATATATATATACACACATCCATATACATACATATATATACATACATATATATACATATTACAGGACTTAATATTATGTGCTGTCATCATGGCAAAAACGAAAGAAATCGGTTATTTGAAATTAGTTATTAAAACTATTACGTTGAAAATGTGTCATAAAATATAAAAATAGCCTTTATATTTGTTATATTTGGCTTTCAACTGTACATTTATATAAAAAAAAACTAACCGTTTGAGG
Organism: Danio aesculapii; assembly: GCF_903798145.1. Lineage (NCBI taxonomy): Eukaryota > Metazoa > Chordata > Actinopteri > Cypriniformes > Danionidae > Danio > Danio aesculapii. Next base: position 2,472,455 of record NC_079435.1, on the reverse strand, counting down.
ATAAATGTGTTTCTAATTCAGTATAAAGGTAAATTATCAACTTTTCGACATCTTTAAAGCATTTCGACTTCATTTTACATTCACTTGTATTGATTTGTGTTAGTTTTACATTAATAAAAATCCTCTTTTCTCATTCAGGAACCGGGAAAATACATCAAAATGTGCTGCAAGGGTTTCCTCAAAGTCATGATGTTTGTCTTCAACGGCATCATCTTCGTGAGTATAAAGGAAATGTTTACGAGTTCTTCGACAATGAGGACATCTATTTTAATGATTTTATGACCGAGCGCTTATCTCTGAGCTACTTCTACCGCAAAACCCCCGAGATTGAGTTACAGACACTCTTATCAAACAAGGAAACCTCGTAAAAACAGCGTCATGTTCTCACACGGAGCCTTTATTATAGGCTTTAAACTGTAAAACACTGAAACATTAGCTTAACAAAGGTCAGCGCTGACTGAGGGGTTTAGTAAAGAACAACTATAACTTAGATCAGTGTTTCCCAACCCTGTTCCTGAAGGCACACCAACAGTCCACATTTTCATCCTCTCCCTAATCAAACACACCTGAATCCTCTTATCATAACATCAGAAGAGACTCCAAAACCTGAAGTTAATGGGTCAGATAACGGAGACATCCAAAACATGTTCTGTTGGTGTGCCTCCAGGAACAGGGTTGGGAAACACTGACTAAGACAACAAATTGTCAAAGTACTGTTTCTGTAACTAGAATAGAATGGAAAAACTTAAACTATTAAACAACTGGATATTTTTAACCCTCAGATTCCAAATTTAGAGAAAATCCAATTGGAAGCTGTCTTAATGAAGTGCTGAGCAATGTATATTAGTATCAAGGATTGAGTTTTGATACACTTTCATACATCCAAAATGTCCTCATGAAACAAGATTTTGACTTGATAATCTTAATATTTTTTTCTTTAAAGAAAAATCTATAGTTTATTTTATAGTTATTACTTCTCCACATAAGCAACATAAGTTTTTGTAATTCGCAAACTCCAGAAAAGTATATTCATAGGTTTTATGTGACGTCACACAATGGTGCAGCTGCCATCTGTGTGACCGGACTGTTTATAGTGGTCGGGAACCTATGGCTCGCGAGCCACAAGTGGCTCTTTGACCAAAAATAGGTGGCTCTTAAGCTGTCTCCCTTCAATAATATTTTGCAGTTTAAAAATGATAACCGCTAGATAACTAGAAATCAGTTTCCTATTGAAAATACAATCACAGTTCCCTCTTTATTGTAATTTTTGCAAGAAAAAGAATAAAAACGTTTCGAACAATGCGTGTGTGCGGCGCTGTGAATAAACTTACGTTTCTATGGTAACCGCGCGCACCTAAATTCAAACAACATTCATGATTAGTGATGGCAAAAAGAAAATAATCCTGAGGAACATCGAAAGTTCAAAATATAAAATATATATATTAGGCTTGTGCCGTATTCGGTAATGCGATAAATCACGGTAATGAATATGCACGATATTGTTATCGCGGGCACTTCAAAATACCGTGAAAAATAATAGATCCGAATTTATATTCTTAGAACGCGCCTTAGCTTATTTTCCATCAACCGCTTGAAGAAACACTGCGTATATGCTGCGCAGAAACTGATGCGCACTCTGATGTAAACAATCCCCGCATGTAGAAGCACTGGGCACACAGTGCACGCCGCCGCTGCCACCGCACTATAATCCTCACATGAAGAAGAAGCATGGCAGAAAGGAGGAACGCTGCCGACAATTTATCCCCCTTCAAAAAAAAAGTCAGAGGTTGGAAATGTTTTGGGTTCCAAAAAAATGCAGAGGGATTGCTGATCGAAGACGGTTTCCCTTTGCACATTCACTTTGATAATTGCTCAAGTTTACTTTTATATTGTGTATTGTTTTATTATATTTATTTGTATTTAAATGTTTGAAGTACTTTTAGTTAAAAAGTTATTAAAGTTACTAAGTTGATGAAACTGAAGTTTTTTGTGTTTTTTACCTGTTTCTCTAGTAAAATTACAATATCGTGATAATACCGTATACCGTGATAAAAGCTCAATCAATTAATCGCAACATGAAAATGTGATACCGGCACATGCCTATAATATCTATATATATATATATATATATATATATATATATATATATATAGATATATATAGTATAGCAGGGTGGCGCAGTGGGTAGCACAATCGCCTCACAGCAAGAAAGTCGCTGGGTCAGTTGATGTCCCCATGTGGAGTTTGCATGTTCTCCCTGTGTTTGCATGGGTTTTCTCCTGGTGCTCTGGTTTCCCCCACAGTCCGAACACAAATTGTCCATAGTGTATGTGTGTGAATCAGTGTGTATGGATGTTTCCCAGTCCTACTCTCCGCTGTGTAAAACATATGCTGGATCGCGTGAAGTCACATATAAAGTCATGTGGCTCTTTAAAAAATGCATTTGCCAAAAACATCAAAAATGGCTCTTTGCTGGAAAAAGGTTCCCGACCTCTGGTTTATGCCGTGAATCTGCTGTGGTGCTGATATAGCTGAATTATGCTATGTTGCTTTAGTAGCGCCAGTAAACTTAACTACTTTTCATTACATAAATGTGTCCTGATGCAATTAATATATTGTGATTTGCCAGCAGGCTATACAGTTCCGTGGTCGAGCTAACGATTAATGTTTTTTTTTATAATAATTTTTTAGGGGTTTTTCACCTTTATTATGATAGGACAGTGGAGATTTCAGATAGGAGAGCATTGGGAGCAGAGAAAAGGAAAGGATTGGCAAAGGACCTCGAGCCGGGAATCTAACTCGGGTCGCCGTGAGCACGTCGGTGCTATATGTCGGCGCACAATACCACTAGGTTATTGGCGTGACACTAATGATTAACGTTAACCCTTTGTGGAGACAGCATAAACCGCATCGCTTGAGTTTCTTTATTACTGAATAAAAGCACACTGTTTTTGTTATCATCGAAATTTGTTCTAAACAAAAACAAGATCGCCTTTACACCTTTAAATGATATCTTACTCTTATTTGCATAACCTAAAATGATGGAGTATGCTGCTACACTTCATCTTTAAATACAGTTGGAGTAATAATAAACACGTCCGGATGTGTAGTACTAATCAGGGGTGATAGTCTTCACTGTAAATACCCCGAGAGCTTCTCTGCTG
>NC_079435.1:2453982-2469191 GCF_903798145.1 Danio aesculapii | reverse complement strand
CAGGTTTCACTGTAAATACCCCGAGAGCTTCTCTGCTGTTTGGAGTGCATTGAGAACAACAGAGATATACAGTTGAAGTCAGAATTATTAGCCCTCCTGAATTATTAGCCCCCCTGTTTATTTTTTTCCCGAATTTCTGTTTAACGGAGAGCAGATTTCTTCAACACATTTCTAATCATAATAGTTTTAATAACTCATCTCTAATAACTGATTTATTTTCTCTTTGTCATGATGACAGTAAAAAATATTAGACTAGATATTCTTCAAGACACTTCTATACAGCTTAAAGTGACATTTAAAGGCTTAACTAGGTTAATTAGGGTAACTAGGCAGGTTAGGGTAACTAGGCAAGTTATTGTATAATGATGGTTTGTTCTGTAGACTATTGAAAACAAATATAGCTTAAAGGGGCTAATAATTTAGACCCTAAAACGGTGTTTAAAAAAATTAAAACTGCTTTTATTCAAGCCGAAATAAAACAAATAAGACTTTCTCCAGAAGAAAAAATATTATCAGACATACTGTGAAAATTTCTTTCCTCTATTAAACATAATTTGGGAAATATTTAAAAAAGAAATAAAATGAAAAGGGGGCGAATAATTCTGACTTTAACTGTATATTTTACCGGTGTTGAAGATTATTATTACTCAATAAAAAATAAATCCGTAAAATTTACGGTAAAAAACTGGCAGCTGTGGTTGCCAGTACTTTACCGTTTAAAAATACGGTACAAACAGTAAAAGTAATTTCTAATTTTTACAGTAAACTACCGTATTTCATTAATTTATAGATGTAATATGTCTGTATTTTGAATTACCAACATCTACACATCTTTCGTTACACAGACAGACACGTTAGCACAGCCATATGCAGGTGATGATGAGTAAGTTACATATGGAACCAATGCTCATCTCAAACAAACAATGTATCAGTGTATAGAAGGTGCTCAGTGTCATTCACACAGCTACTAAACACCAGTATGGTAACATGCATAAAATTAAAGTCATGAAATAAACATTAGATGCAACCTAAATCTCTAATGTACATAACTGACGGGAAACAACTAAAAAGGTCCATAGTAATGTCAACAAAAAGCATAAAAAGTGATACAGGGAATTCTGGGAAAGTCGATTTACGGTTATTCACCGTACATATTAAGGAAACATACTGTTAACCAGGTTACCGATTTTTACTGTAGCATTTTTACAGTTTTTTTACAGCTGAAATCGGCCATTTTTTACAGTGTACAGTCTATGTCTCAGCAGATAAGAATGTATTTTCTTTAAATACTGTTGTTTTGAGTGAGTTTTCTGATCACCAGTAACAGGCTGTATGTCCTAGAGTCCATGGCCAAGGCAAACAGTAGCGAAGCCTTGAATAAATGTACAGAAAATGAAGCTGAGACAGATACGTCGCAGATTTGAAGGAACAAACACATTTGGAAGTCTCATCAGAAGCATCATAAACTGTATTTGTTTATTTTATTATATTAAGCAACATATCAATTTCATTTAGTCTGATTTAAATGCGCTGCGGTTGTGAGTGTGACCATACCGATATAAATAAGTCAGTGAGTGTAGCGGAAGTGATGTTTTTTCTTAGAATTTCGATGGCTGGCAACTTTTAACAACAACAACAACAAAAAAAAACTCTGTTGAGGGAAAGAGTTAAAAGTGCAATAGTATAATAACCTCAGCTTCTCCTGTCTGCAGCTGGCGGGCGCTGCTGTCCTGGCGGTGGGCATCTGGGTGGCTGTGGACAGAGTTTCTCTCCTGGGTTTTCTGGAGCACATTGAAGACGCTCCTCCTGAACTGGCGCAGCTGGCCAACATCGGGTACCTGTTGATCGGAGTCGGGGCGTTTCTGGCCATCATGGGCTTTCTGGGATGCTGTGGAGCTGTGAGGGAAAGCAAATGCATGCTTCTCACTGTGAGTTACTGCTTTATATTAAAATATTTGGGTAGCGCTGCACAATATATCGTTTCAGCATTGATATCGCAATGTGTGCATCCACAATAGATTTAATCAGACTCATAGTTGACTATGAGCCACAGTTAAAAACACTCATGACTTGTGTGTTGCCGTCATCTTTAAAAACAATGTTGAAGATGTATTTTCCCACCCAATCTTTGAATTATTGTGTGTATTTTTATATTGTATCAGTTTGTTTTATATTTCTTTTATTCCTCTTACATTTGCTTCAATCTTGTGTATGTTCAGCACTTCGGCCAGCTTTGGTGTGATGAATGTGCAGCAGTAAATAAATACATTTACTTTCGGTAACACTTTATTTTGATGGTCCATTTGAGTATTAGTACAGCGGTGGGTCGCAGCCCACAAGGGGGCCTCAGCGAGCTTTGTGGGGGGTTGCGTCATATTTAAAAAAATTCTTAGCAGTGTACAATTAGAGTGATCATGTTGCCTTAGGTCATTTTATCCCCTAGCTCAGTGGTCCTCAACCACCGGTCCGTGGATCAATTAGTACCAAGCTGCTCAAGAAATCATGAATTATTTGCGTTTTATTTATTATAAATAATTATTGTACTCAAGTGACCGATCTTTTATTTTGAAAAGTCTTTTATTTTGAAAAAATGAGCTCGCCTACGTCCAAAATTAAACCCACGAGCAGCATAATGAGTAGAAACAGGCGTCTTTAGAAAGTTTCTTTGCTAAGGGAAAAAGGCCAAGTGAAGGATCCGCGAACTGCCAAGGAATATATCTGCAACTCACTTGTCAACAAGCGGTTTGCGTGCACAAGCGGCGTGACGCGCTCGCACCAATGAACCGCGGGCCGTGTTGCGAGCGCGCCGCGAGTCACGTGACAAGAATTGACCAATCAGCTTCAAATTGTATTAAAAAATATTCACATTTCGGCAATTTTCAATTTTCTCAGACAAACACAGAACACCCAAACACTGCAGTGCTCTGACTTTTCTCCATTAATAAAACTTGTATCAGGGCGACAGCAATGTTTTGTCAGTTTGTGATCCTCTGAGAAAACGGGTTGATGGTCGCAAATGATTATTTCCCTTATACATCAGTGTGAATACTGATATTTCTGTTATTGAATTTCAAATAGGGCCAATTTAAAGGCCAAAGGCTTACGTTTTTCAATTACAAATGGCCTACTGATGTTTTGCTTTTGTATTTTACATTAGGCTATTATTAATTCATTTTCTTTTTAGCTTAGTCCCTTTATAAATCCCTTTATTAATAAACACATATGAAACAATCCCGTAAAAGTGACGTCTCATCTTCAGTTTCGGGCTCAGGCATGTTTTGCACTCACAATATAAGCGTACCGTGTTTTGCACCTCTTCCAACCGGGCCAGGGCCGATCAAGTGAACCATTTCTGAGCCTGATTCAGAGCACTCACACTTCTCAAATGATCCGGGAAATGGGCCTGGGCTTGATTCAGATAGCATAGTGTGACTACACCCTACATGTCAACTAACACTAACCCCAACCCCAACCTAACAGTCTCCTGATAATCTAATGACAATTAGTTGCAATGTAACCTAAATTCAACAAGCGGACCATCAAAATAAAATGTGACCTTACTTTCTGATTTACTCGTGGAGTTGTACCAATAAGTTACCAATAAATGGGTCATTTGCATGTGTTTTAAGGCTTGTGACTGTGTGAGCTTTTCCAAGTCACTCTATTAAAGCAATCCTTTTAACTTTAAGAAAGATTTATTGTACAGAAAAATTAAATGTCACAATTAAATATTTTTCCAAGATCATGCAGTTCAACATTCGCTTAAACATGGCTGCACTAATATGCATCATTATCTGTGCATTAATTAGTGCATTCATATTGCAAAGTGTAACCAAACATTGTCCTCTCTGAGTTCACTAGCGGATGCAGACATAACAGTGCATTGTTTTGATTTGCTCACAGTTCTTCATCATCGTGCTCATCATCTTCCTCGTGGAGGTGGCGGCCGCTGTGGTGCTCTTCGTCTTTGAGCCTCTGGTGAGAAATGATGCACTGAGACACAACTGAAAAACATACCGTTAAAGGCTAAACTAATAGCCATCCACACTTAAAATGATTGGTATCGGGCAACACAGTGGCTCAGTGGTTAGCACTGTGGCCTCACAGCAAGAAGGTTGCTGGTTTGAATCATTGCCGGCTCAGGTGGCATTTCTGTGTGGAGTTTGCATGTTCTCCCCGTGTTGGTGTGGGTGTCCTCCTGGTGCTCCGGTTTCCCCCACAGTCCAAACACATGCGCCATAGGGGAATTGATTAACTTAATTGACCATAGTGTATGAGTGTGTGTGTGTGTGTGTTTGAATGAGTATGTATGGGTGTTTCCCAGTACTGGGTTGCAGCTGGAAGGACATTCACTGTATAAAACATATGCTGGTTAAGTTGGCAGTTCATTCTGCTGTAGCGACTCCTGCTGAATAAAGGCACTAAGCCGAAGGAAAATAAAAGTGAATGAATGTATGAAGATTGTAATATATCAGTTTTAAAAGTTTTCCCAACACTGCTGATGGTTGCTAGGTGACCAATACAACAGTCGGCCACTCTAACATTAGATGGAAACATGTTTATTTCGCATTTGGGATTTATTTATCTGCAAACTTTAAAGAGATTTGCATCACATTAGAATTGAAGCCCAACTTGTAATGAAAAATGATAATTCATGCCTGAAATTTATATCAATTTTACCGTCATTAATTTCTGTCATTTCATCGTCTTTTAGGTTCAGGAAACTCTGAATGACATCGGACAGAAAGTGGCTAAAAGCATAAAGGATAATTATGGAGAGGATGAGGCTTTCAGCTCAATCTGGAACACCACTATGAATGAGGTACACCATCTTTTCCATTTCCAGATGCTTTCTCTAAAATCTCCCTGCTTCATATTATTCAATCTCAGATTTGTGTCTATGTTTCTAGCTGAAGTGCTGTGGATATAACAACTACACTGACTTTATCGGCTCTAATTTTGTGCACAAACATCGATGTATCCTGAAAGTGTTGCTCGAGCAGTTCATCACCATGTGATGAAAGGGCAGCAGAAACTGCGGTATGTAGAGAACGCTCTGTGCCCAAACTCACTAACAAATGAGATTAAGTTTGATGACTTTTATTTCAGTTTAATAAACATTGGACAGTTCAATAGCATCATCTTTAATTTGGTGATTATTAGTCACTTATTTGATTTCTTATTTTCTGTGATGCACAAAGGAAACTGAATGTCATGATTTGAAAGATTTTTTTGTGTGGACTTTTACTTGTTTAGAAAAGTTCAGCTAACTCACCCAATAAGACCGGCAAACTAAACTTAAGTTAACTGAACTTATTGGATTCAGCGCTAAAAATGTAAGTTAGCTGAACTTATTGGATTCAGTGTTAAAAACGTAAGTTAGCTGAACTTATTGGATTCAGCGTTAAAAACGTAAGTTAGCTGAACTTATTGGGATCAGCATTAAAAAACGTAAGTTAGCTGAACTTATTGGATTCAGTGTTAAAAACGTAAGTTAGCTGAACTTATTGGATTCAGCGCTAAAAACGTAAGTTAGCTGTACTTATTGGATTCAGCATTAAAAAACGTAAGTTAGCTGAACTTATTGGATTCAGCGTTAAAAACTAAAGTAAGCTGTACTTATTGGATTCAGCATTAAAAAAGGTAAGTTAGCAGAACTTATTGGATTCATCAATAAAAAAACGTAAGTTAGCTGAACTTATTGGATTCAGCAATAAAAAAACGTAAGTTAGCTGAACTTATTGGATTCAGCGTTAAAAACGTAAGTTAGCTGAACTTATTGGATTCAGCGTTAAAAATGTAAGTTAGCTGAACTTATTGGATTCAGCAATAAAAAAACGTAAGTTAGCTGAACTTATTGGATTCAGCAATAAAAAAATGTAAGTTAGCTGAACTTATTGGATTCAGCAATAAAAAAACGTAAGTTAGCTGAACTTATTGGATTCAGCAATAAAAAAATGTAAGTTAGCTGAACTTATTGGATTCAGCGTTAAAACGTAAGTTAACTGAACTTATTGGATTCAGCATTAAAAATGTAAGTTAGCTGAACTTATTGGATTCAGCAATAAAAAAACGTAAGTTAGCTGAACTTATTGGATTCAGCATTAAAAAATGTAAGTTAGCTGAACTTATTGGATTCAGCATTAAAAAATGTAAGTTAGCTGAACTTATTGGATTCAGCGTTAATAACGTAAGTTAGCAGAACTTATTGGATTCAGCTTTTAAAATTTAACTTTAGTTAGCTGAACATTTCTAATTAAGTAAAACCAAATAATCCACGCAAAAATGAACGTACTACATAATAATAATAATAATAATAATAATAATAATAATAATAATAATAATAATTAAAAGGATTTTGGCAGAAAAATGTAATGGATTTTATGGTGGCCTATAAATAGTCTGCAGTAATGGTGGCATGGACTAATTGGTGGATTTCATATCTAAAGTAATGGTATTTAGTTTCCCATTGACCGGTGCATTTATAAAGCCAAATGGGTAGTAAATAACAAATGCCCTACTGTAAAATGCAACCAGTCATAAAGTTGGGAATTCAGATATTTTTATATATCCTAAACCCAAACCTAGCTAATCTGAAAAGAGTTTGCATAACTTGTAAATAAGCTAAATATATTAATACAAATATGCACTGTCCAACAATGTCAGACAGAACCATTACAGATCTAAATGTCTAGGCAAATGCAGATGATGCGTTGGTGTGTTTGTTCATCAGTGTGTATGTTTTCTGTTTCTGCAGGATATCGAGGGCTGCTTTAAGACATTAGTGAAGCTGATTGAGGATAATGCACTCCTGTTGGCTGGTGTGGCTTTAGGAATCGCAGCTTTAGAGGTATTTAATTATTTTTACCTTCAACTCAATGAAGGAACTTAATGTAGACTAATGTGTCTTAATATGCACATATTGACAAACGGTGAACATTGAAAATGAACATGCATGCACCAAATCTTAGTATGTGATTTACTACAATTGATGGTCCAAATATCAAACACATCCACTGTATTATTACTTTGATTGAATATTTACAGCTAATATTTACAATCATTTCACCGGATTTGTTTCCTCACAGATTGCAGCAATGGTTGTTTCCATGATCCTCTACAAGAACGTAGGGAAATGAGAGCAGGACTGACTACAGAGATTTGTGTTTACTGTACATCACTGTTTACTCTAGCCTTTTCTATTCACTAATTTAACAGAAGTCATGTAAATAATATACTGGCTGCAGTATGAATGACATTTGCACAGCTTATTCGATAGTTTGTTCTCTTTTAAATGATTTTTTTACTTTTTTAACCTCAAGTAAATGTATATTTTTTGACCTCTGCTTAACTACCAAAATATGATCCAGACTTAAAGAGTATATCTAATGCAATGTTGTGTTGAATACTACAGCTCATTAAAGATCACCACAATATTTTCTACATTATGCTTTTTTTAAATGTATAATTAAATACATGAACAATCTTCACCTGGAAATATTTAAATATATTTGTATCATTGTAAAAATAAAAAAATCTGTCATTTTTAAACACCTCTGTGCATGTTCTTTTCCCAGTAAAGCATATGCAATGTAATATGAATGCATCACATAACAGCCACTAGAGGTCACTGTCAAGTTGAGGTAATGGGTCGTCATTTACTCACCCTCAGGTTGTTCCAGTCCTGTTTAAATACCTTTTTTCTGCTGACCACAAAGGAAGATATATGGAAGAATGACAGTAAATCAAACAGATATTCCGACACATTTACTGCCATAGGAAAAGTAATTTCTATGTGAGTAAATTGTGGCAAGTTCTGTTTGAACTTAAGTGATGTCAGCAGGGCAAGGGGCTTGGGAAGTTTTTTGCTCTGTTGGTGTCAGTCAAGTTTCTTGTCTAGTTGGTGTCACCCAATTCTTTGCCCCATAGGTGTCATCCGCATTCCTTGGCTGTCATTGTCACCCAAGTTCCTTGTCCTGTCAGTGTCACACAAGTTTCTTGTTCCATCATGTCACCAAAGTTTCTTGCCCCTTCGTGTCACCAGAATTCCTTTCCCCATCATGTCACCCAATTTCCTTGCCCGTCACCCAAATTTCTTGCCTTGTCGCTGTCACTCAAGTTCCTTGCCCCAATTAGTGCCACCCGCGTTCTTGCCCTGTCGTGTCACTAGAGTTCCTTGCCCTTCTGTTGTCACCCAAGTTCCGTGCCTTGTCACCCAAATTTCTTGTCCAGTCAGTGTCACCCAAGTTCCATGCCCCATAAGTGTCATCCACATTGCTTGCACTATCTGTCACAAATGTTCCTTGCCCTGTTGGTGTCACCAAAGGTCCTTGCTTCATCGGTGTGCCCAAAGTTCTGTGCTTCTTCACCCAAGTTTCTTGCCCTGTCATTGTAACTCAAGTCCTTTGCACCATAAGTGTCACCTATGCTCCTTGGCCTATCAGTGCATCAGTATTACCCAGGTTCCTTGCCCCATCACCCAAGATTCCTGCTCCATCAGTGTCACCCAAGGTCCTTGCCCCAAAAGTTGCATTCACATTCCTTGCCACCCTTGCCTCAAGTTCTATGCCCTGTCGGTGTCACCAAAGATCCTTGCCTTGTCAATCTTCCTCAAGTACCTTGGCCTGTCATTGACACCAATGTCTCTTGTCCTGTGGGTATCCCCAAAGTTCCTTACCCCATCGATGTCACCTAACTTCTTTGCATTATCGGAGACCTGTCGGTGTCACCCAAGTTCCTTGCCCCATCATTGTCACCAAAGTTCCTTGCCCCATCATTGTCACCAAAGTTCATTGTCCTCTATGTCCTTGTAACCAAAGTTCCTTGTACTGTCAGTGTCACCCACGTCTCTTGCACCATCTGTCTCACACAAGTTTCTTGCCCCATAGGTCCTTGCTCTGAAGGTGTCACTCAAGTTCCTTGTACTATCTGTCTCTTAAGCTCATTGTCTTGTTGCCTAAAGCCTCTAGTTGAGTCCTGTCAGCTCCTGTCCAGTCTAAAGCTCTGCTGGCTCCAGCCATGCCCAAAACCCTGCCAGCTTCCCACATGTCAGAAGCCAGTCAATCCACCAGGCCTGCTTGTCCTAGTTTAACTCTGCACCTTTTATGTTTCCTGCCCTGCCTGATCCTCCCTGGACTGACCCTGTGGCACAACCCTGGCCTTCTGCCAAAGTCCCAGGACTTTCATTTGTGCCTTTTGACTACTCACATGTACACGTAGTCACTTATATATTCAGAGGCCTGAGGGTGGGAGAATAAAATGTACACTTTCATTTTTGGGTGAAGTATCCCTTTAATCCCTGGATGACTTGGGGCCTGTTCCGATTCTAACACCTGCTTTCTTGAACTCTTTAGATGATGCATTTCCTGTATTTTAACCACAGTACTCTCACATTTGAAAACCTTCAAATCAAGTAAACATATCCCATCATTCATCACAATCAGAAGCTCACATTCTACATGATGTTAATTAAAAAGTTTTCAGTGCAAGGCATTTTAATATATATTAGTGTTACACATTTTGAAACGATGTGTATTTAGTCATTTAAACTCTTAGGGTTTACTAAACAGAGAAAATTGCTAAATATTAAATATATAGAATGCGTAAAAGAAGCATATAAGCACGTAAAAAAATTTTCACTACACTACATTTAAGCATGTCCTATTGGCTAATCAATACTTTGACAAAAACATTAGCACTCTTACAACCACATGGACACTTGAGCCAAATACAGGAAATACGTCAGGCAAGCAAACATCTCTCACAAGAGTAACATGATCACTAGACACGAGATGCTACAAGTGGGATGCTAAATCTAAATATTTGAACACAAACATGTATTTATGACCACATGCAGTTGGAGACATCTGAATTAAATACAAGAGTGACAAAAAGCTGCTATTAGAAAAAGAGAGATCACGTGATAAAACAATAGGAAGAATATGTAATATTCGTCGTCAACATTTAAAAGTTTTATTTTTATACGAAACTGTTATTGATAAATGAACAATAAAAGCTATTATTTTCATACAAAATAAAGATAATAGCATGAGAATCTTTATGGACAGACCTTATTTCAGCTAAATTTTCACGACTTTAGTCAGACATGTTCTGCGATGTTGATAAAAATGACACCAGGATGAGGTGTGATAGATAGACCTTGCATTAAAAGGCGTTGCCACAAACATTTTTAAGCGTGTGAAAACTAAGAGCTGCTTTTATTTTGCTCATTTGCAGTGTTGGTGAAAAAGGTAAGAGCATCGTTTACTAATCGCTCAGTAGATTAATTAAATTCTGCCTTCTAGATAATGTTCCAGTATTTGTCTACCTTTAGTTAAGTATTGCATGTTAACGTTTTATCGAAGTCTACTTTTTCAATAGTGAATACAACAACTCAAAATGCAAAAAACAAAGAGTAGTTAAAGACAATTCATGATCAAAAACTATTAAACTATTAGAGTTTCCTTCTTCTGCTGCATTCAAAAAAGACATTTTGATGAATGCTGGTAGCTGGTGTCCATTTACTTCCATAGTAGTTTCCCCCCTACAATGGTAGTTAATTTGTGCCAGCAACCAACATTGTTCAAAATATCTGCTTTTGTATTCAACAGAAGAAATAAACTTTAAATAAAAGGTTTAAAACCACATGTGGGGAGAGTAAATGATGAGGCAGTTTTAAATTTTGGGCAAACTATGACATTATAGTTACCAGGTAAAGCATGACCAAATCATGTTATTTTTGTGTATTTATTTATTTTTAAATTGGTCATATGACAGTGTTCTGTTTTGTATGTAGCTCTAAAAGGATGGTTGAAAATATTATAGCAGAATTGGGTGGGTTTTGTAACATATAAAGTGACCTTAGAATTGGACAGAAAAGGGAAGTTGAGTGTTAACCACAGGGTTTCTGTGTTTTCCTATGTGTTTTCTTAGCACATAGTTTGGTGTTGGTTGTGTTTGAGCTGATGGAACTTCTGTGCTAATATCATGCTTTGTTTTAAAGTACTAGAATAATTGTCAATAAAATCTTTATTTTTAATGTCTTCATTATCTCAGTTTGTTCCTGAGTCTAATGGTATTATATATACTGTACCTTTACAGGGTCCTCTTTTATAAAATTACAATAAAACAAGTTTAAATAAAGAACAATGTTGATGTCGGTCAGAATGGCTCCTCCCCTTCCTCTGATCTTCCTGCTCATGATTCACAGTGAGTCACTGCAACACTTCTGAAACTATCAAGAGGTTTAGCGAACTTTATCTTCACCTGAACATTCTTGATTATTTCTGTCTCAGGGGGTTTTAGTACTGGTTGGGCTGTGACTTACAGTTCTTCACACATCTGTGCACTAAAAGACTCATCAGTGATAATGAGCTGCACTTATACATACCCTACTGGACATGAGATCAGGAAAGTGTACTGGACCAAAGACCCTGTAAAGGGAGAAGAGTTTCCAGATCTCTCTGTGGACTCTGAATACAGTCAGAGGCTTCAGTATCTGGGAGATAAACAACAGAACTGCACCGTCAGACTGAGTCATGTGACAAAGAAAGATGAACACAAGTATTATTTCAGAATCATTACTAATGTAACTAAAGACAAATGGATTGGTAAACCAGGAGTGCATCTCTCTGTCAGAGGTGACTTACCTGAGGTTTCTCTCTTCTTGTGGTCATTATGTAGAATAATAATCAGTGTATGAGAGCAGCACTAGATATAATGTGTGTGTTGTGTTCAGATCTTCAGCTGGAGTCTCCTGAGAGAGTGACAGAGGGAGATTCAGTCCGTCTGACATGTAAAAGCAGCTGTAATCTGACTGACACACCAACATTCATTTGGTACAGAAACTCACAGACACTGACAAAAGGAACTACGGATAACCAACTTATCCTTGATCCAGTCAGAGGAGAAGATGCAGGCAGATATAGATGTGCTGTACATGGAAACACACTCACATCACCTGAGGTCTATCTCAATGTCACCTGTGAGTGCCGATTTGTTAATTCTTTTTAAACATTTCTAGAATTATCTTGAGAAACATATTTGATTATATCTATTTCAGATGCACCAAAGAGCGTCTCAGTGTCCATCAGCGGATCTGCTGTAATAATGGAGGGAGATTCAGTGACTCTGATGTGCATCAGTGACTCAAACCCTCCTGCTCTGAACTTCAGCTGGTTTAAGGAGAATCAAAGCTCAGCTGTTGGATCTGGACAGAGTTTCAGTGCAGTACAGAGTGGACGCTTCTACTGTGAGGCTCACAATCCACATGGAGCTCAGAGATCAGACGCCGTCACTGTCACTGTTAAAGGTAAAGCAGCTCATGTACTTACTCCTTCTAAAGTGAACATTTTCTGATGTTTCTCCTCTGCTGTAGGACGTCCGCTGATATTATACATATCTATTGGAGTGGGTTGTGGAGCTGCAGTTGTCATTATGATGTTGCTCATTTGGTAAGATGTGTTCAGCATTTAACTGTAGTGTAATCACCATAAACATATATTTCTGTTTAAAGGCTTTTTCCATTAATAAAACAAGAAAAACAACGTAAGTCCAGTAAGTTCCTACAAAAACATACTCACTCTATACTGTTATGTAACCTTTTCATTGTTTTAAGGAAACACAAAATGAAGAGAAACAATACAGAAGTATCTCAGGTGAGAAAAACAAGTTCAGTTATCAGTATATTGATCCAGATCTATCATGTACTGAATATCTGTTTTGGCTTATTGTTTGTAAGCACTGGTTTATTTTGTGTGTGATGTATTTTTCTTTACTGGCTTAGATGAATCAGTCCAGACCTTATCATGACGGAGACAATGATCACTGTGATAATTTCATGGACCCTGTGTATGCAAATGTAAAGGTAAAGTCTTTTTAAAGTTAGTGTGGGCTAATCCATATTAGTTATTTTGTGTGTATTGATTTCTCTTTTATTTCCTGGCAAAGACGTCCAAAGAGTCCAGACCTGATCATGACGATGCAGTTTGCAATGATGATTTGATCGACCCTGTGTATGCAAATGTAGCGGTAAGTTATGATAAATGTTTTTCATTGTTTGGCTGATGCCTCATTAATTTTAAACCTTTACAAATGTCACCAAGGGCATAATTGTTTATCTAGGAAAACAAATTGGCTAAAATACTATATTCCATTTTACCTGTGCTGATTTCTAATTCAAGTCAGTGGCTTATGAAATGGTCAAGAATTTATCCTTGACATCCATTACAAAACAATCTCAGACAATGTTGCTAATCTGGATCAGCGGTTCCCAAAAGTGGGGGTCGGGTTGGATTGCAATACTTGGGGTGAAAAAGTTAGATTAACTACACAGCAATAACATAAGATACAGCAGATTGAGGTACATAAAATACACACTCAGTTTGTTGTTGAGTGAGATGTGGCAGGGATGAGAATCAGCACCTCCAATGGAGGCCATGGTGCTCCACCGGAAATAGGTGGTTTGTCATCTCCAGGTTGGAGGAAAGTCCTTACCCCAGGTGGGAGTTCAAGTATCTTGGGGTATTGTTCACGAAGGATGGATGAGGGAAGGATGGAGTGTGAGACTGACAGGTGGATCGGTGCAGTGGCAGCAGAAATGCGGTTGATGTACTGGTCCGTTGTGGTGAAGAAGGAGCTGAGCCGAAAGGCAAAGCTCTCTATTTACCGGTCAATCTACGTTCCTACTCTCACCTATGGTTTTGAGTTTTGGGTCATGATTGAAAGGACAAGATCTCAGATACAATCGGCTGAAATCTGTTTCCTTCGCAGGGTGGCAGGGCGCACCCTTATAGACAGGGTGAGGAGCTCTGTCACCCGGGAGGAGCTCGGAGTAGAGCCAGTGCTCCTCCACATCGAGAGAAGTCAACAGAGGTGGCTCGGGATTCTCCTTCGGATGCCTCCAGGACGCCTACCTAAGGAGGTGTTCCAGGCATGTCTCACTGGAAGGAGGCCTCGGGGAAGACCCAGGACTTGCTGGAGGGACCATGTCTCTCGGCTGGCCTGGGAACACCTCGAGATCCCTCCGGAGGAGCTGGAAAAAATGTCTGGGGAAAGGGAAGTCTGGGGTTCTCTCCTAAGACTGCTGCCCCCGCGACCCGGCCCCGGATAAGCGGATGAAAATGATGATGAGGATGACAGTAGATTGATATTATGACACAATGGTAAACTTTCTGACACCTTACAAAATAAGTACAGGTCAAGACTGAATGTGGAAAATGTTCTCCAAGTGGCGATCTCCAAAATTAATCCCAGATCGGACTTTCCTCCAAACATTGTGACCACCTCAATCTCATTAGGTGAGGCTAATGTTGAAATTAGATAAGTTTAATTCATATTAAATGACATGGTTTTTAGACTGTAGCATGTTTTGTCTGTATACTCATGTTTATATAGTCCTATTGGTGTATTTGGGCCTTTTTGCGCAATGTCTGTATATTTATAACCACTTCCAGGGACAGTGTGGATCGCAAGTCACTGGCATTGTTATTTTGGGGGTCACGGGCTGAAAAGTTTGGGAACACCTGATCTAGATCAAAAGCATGTCTTATAATGTAAATGATCTTTATTTCTAATATAGAGAGTGTATTGGCGTTTAAAAAAAAAAAAAAAAAATTACACGACGTGTTTTATTATACGGTTTTATTACACGACTTGATTCTGATTAGTCAGACATTTCAAGGTATGTTATGTAAGGGATAAAATAAATCCAGGAGGTTATTATTGCAGAATAAATCCAAAAAGCTTATCGACAGCTCAATGCGATGTGGAGCACTTTTGTATAAGACTAAAGGGTTTATTCGAAGAAAACAACCATCCTGGATGTACTTTATCACACATATTACATGCCTTCTTGCCACAACAACATTGTTCTGAGGCCTAGAAGTTAACAGAAGCGAAACCAAGCATAGGCTACTGATGTATTATCCATTCACAAGATGGCGCCAAATAGTCCAAGACAATCAGAAACGTGGTGTAAAGGACAAGCAGATACATACGAATGTGAATGCAAGAATATAGGATTGAATGTATTCACTGATGGTCAAGAAGATCCTCAGTTCCCGGATGAGACTTATTTAGATGAGGTTGTTATCTGGGAATAAAGTGGCACGGTGGCGCAGTGGGATGTGGTGTTGCCTTAAAGCAAGGTTGCTGGTTTTAGTCCCGGCTGTGTGGAGTTTGCATGTTCTCCCCGTGTTGATGTGGGTTTC
>NC_079435.1:2446482-2448982 GCF_903798145.1 Danio aesculapii | reverse complement strand
GGGGGGTCACAGCGTATGCTTCAGCCATGTTTGTGTAAACATGATCTAAGGATTTGTTTCCCCTTGTGTGGCAGAGAATGTTTTGATGGAATTTGGGGAGCACTGTCTTTAAGTTTGAGTGATTAAAATCCCCCGCAACAATAAAAGCAGCCTCCGGGTGAGCAGTCTGTTGTTTGCTGATGGCTGCATGAAGTTCATTCATAGCAAGCTTGGCATTAGCATCGTGAGGAATATAAGCAGCAGTTATGATGGTGGAGGTGAACTCCTGTGGTAAAAAGTATGATCTACATTTAACCATTAGAAATTCCAGGTTAACAGAGGAATGTCTCCCAACAATGACAGAGTTTGTGCACCAAGCTTTGTTAATGTAAATGCATAATCCTTCGCCTCTGGTCTTACCGGAGTCATCCGCCGTTCTGTCTGCTCGGAATGTTTGATGCTCCGTTAGCGATACAGCGTTGTCTGGTATCCCGCTGTTTAGCCATGTTTCTGTGAAAATCATGACATTACAGTTCCATAATCTTTTGCTGTGGTTGATGCGCAGTCGAATCTCATCCATTTTGTTCACCAGTGACCGTACATTAGTGAGAAAGATGCTGGGTAAAGAGAGCCGGTGTGGTGTTAGCTTTAGCTTAGCTCTAAGCCCGCCACGCTTCCCCTGTCTTTGTTTACAGTCTTGACAACGCCTTTGAGCACTTCCGCCCGGCCAGATAGGGCTCTCAGGCCAGGGTGTTCTGGCGATCTCAGGGATGAGTCGAAGATTGTTAATAAAACTGTCCGGAATGCACAAACCAATTTCCAAGATCTCCTGCCGGGTGTACGATGTAAAGGCACTGCTGTTTTGCACGAACAGACCCGAAATGAGCAGGAATAATACTGCAAAATTGCAGAAACTGGAGAGACGCCGGGCCTCGCGATGTGTACACACCGCCAACTTGTCATTAACAAGAACAAAAAACAAAACTAGGCTTGACAAGAATAACGCTTAGAAATGTTTACAGAAAACAAGACTCAGTAAAGTGTGTGTTTTTATACAAGTGAGGTGTATAGTCCTGGTAATCAGTCCTCACAAGTTTCAGCTGTGTTTGCATTCTGGAACTGGTGTGGTTGAGGTACATGATGGGATATGTAGTCCAGTTCAGAGGCAGTTGTGTAGTAGCGTGAATGATGTATAGTGTTTACCAGCGATCTAGCCTCTTCAGATAACTGGTCATTGTAACATTATGAATGTTTTTCATCAATTGGCAGATGCCTCATTATTAGGGCCAGATGGAATCTGCGGACATTTTTGCTATTTCTGCTTAGAATTTTGTTTAAAAACTGCAGATTTATGAGGAATGATTCTGGGAGTATCATAACTAAAACCTTAATATATGAAATAAAAAGTAATACCTTTTTTAACTTTTATTTAATGTTTACAATGCAAATCCATCTAGATCCACTTTATTTGGTAAAGTCTGTCATATAATACATCTACTAAAAGACAGAAAATGTTACTTTACAAACTATACTGTAAATAAATCATATGAACATTTTCATATTAGTCAATAATAATACTGAAATTAATAAAAAAAGCTGAATAAATATAAATTTATTCACATTTACACAAGTAAATAAACAGAATCAACAATGGGCTAAAAATCTGTGGAATTCTGTGTGCACAGATTCCATGTGGGCCTACTCATTATTAACTTTAAACTTGGCAAGTGTGAGTTAACCAAAGAAAAAGATTGATTATCTATCTAGGCAATGGTGAAGCCTGTCAAAACTGAGATTAGCATTTGACATTTACAGCCATGTTTCCATTCCAAGATGTAGGTTATTGCATAAAACATTTGTGAATAAGGCGGGATTTTCTTTCAAAAGTCTGAGAACAAAATTGTCACTTCCTGACAAACTGTTAGGAAATATTGACAAAGTGTGGTCTGTTTTCTTCTCTAAAAAATGAGAAGACAAAGATGAATCGCAATGCAGTGGTTTTTGGAGGCATGCAGTGGTTTTTGGAAGCGTAGACAGATGCTCAAGACAGTTCTGGTGGGAATATTAATAATAAAAAAATGATACTGAAATACTGTGATGACGGACTGATGGCTGAGGCATTTTACTATGGGCAAAACAACATTTCAGGTCTTTTACAAAGTGCTAGAAACTCTGCTTTGTCCATTAACATTGTCTTGTATTTTTCTTGACATGCACATACATTTTGAAAATGCTCAAACAACTGAGTAGTAAAAACTTTATATTCGACAAGAAAAGATGCTCATAACCTAACATGGAAACACTTTTACCAAACAAATTCTAGTATGCATAAAAGTCATCAGATGATAAAATTGTGTGTGAATGGACAAACCAGCAGGCTGAGCACATTGTAAAACATCTGAAATGTTGTTTTGGTCATTCTAAAACGCCTTAACCATTTCAGTATTCATGTATTATATTATTAATGACCACAAGAACTGTCAAGAGTGTCTGTACTCATGCCTTCAAATGCCACCATGCA